>NW_015114807.1:35375-41992 GCF_001443285.1 Poecilia latipinna
ACACACACACACACACACACACACAAGCGCACGCACGCACAAGCCCCTATCATCCCACACACATAGTTATTACTGTAGCAGTTTAGAATAATAAGACAAACAATGTATGAGAGCTGTTTGTCTTGTAAAGTTCCTCAGAATATAATTTACTATGTATCGACACTTTATTAATGAATTGAATTAAGTCATATAACTAACACTTTTAGATTAAAATGTTGCCATTGCAGTGAACAGCAAGTGTTTGTTTACAGGGAGGTACGGTTCTAATTCAATGGGACGGGGTGTTAGTCCCTCAACCAATCAGCCTATACATTCACTGGAACAGGCGGTGTGAAGGCGGGACTAGACGCCTTCACAGCCAATAGACGCTAACCGTCCTCTGAGCTTAGAGAAGTTAGCAGACGGGTGCCAGTCTGGTCTGTAGCCACGATGGATGCAATAGCATGCCTTCTGCTGGTCCTGCTGTTCGGGACAAGGTTACATGATATTGACGGTAAGAGTCATTTCGTGGAGATTTTGGAGCTGTTCGTCCTGCTTTAAAGTGTTCTTGTGGGTTTCACTCTTGGCCCGGAGAGCTCCGTTAGTAAAGCTCTTTGTTGAAGAAGCCCGTAAAAAGCGGAGTGTATGCAACTAAGATGGCGCAGGGTCTGTGGCCAGCCCGCTACCGCCTGTCTCAGGAATGTTTATTGTCTGGCTGATGGGGGAAAACAAGCAGGGAGCTTTAATCAAACCCGGAGTTAAAAGACGTGTTGCTGTTCGCGCTGTAGCTAAGCTGGCCGATGTCTGGACTCAGTTCGCCCACAAAGAGCGTTCGGGTCCGCTGTTGTTCAGGGGAGTTGTCGGCAGTTTAGCTAACACAAAGTTGTCTGGATTTCTCATGTGACGTTTGATTCTGTGAGGTAGAAGTTGGTTATTGACTTTGTGGTCGGATCGTTGCTTCGGGTAGACATTTCAGCTCCAGATGTTGCTCCCGAGACATGAATACCTGCGCACGCGTGTGTGTATAATTCAGTGCGAAGCGATTGTTTCTAACTTACCGTAGTTACTCATTTCACATCTCTTCATTTCACCCCACGGCGTTGTTGTGGATATTGCGGAAACCTTTGAGTGCTCTTTGATATCCAACGCGCTATTAAATAATTGTTACTGTCTACACATGAACCAGTTGTTACTGTTTAATACCCACCAGAGGGCTGATTTTCAGCAGGTTTCCATGTTCAGTTCGGCTCTGAGCTTATTTACCAGTGAGCTGAAGTTAGCTTCTGATTGGGCTAAAGCAGGCGCGTCCAACTCATCTTCATTTTGAGCCATATCAAGGTATTTAATGTTCTCAGAGGACCGGCTATTACAGAATGTATTGATAAAACCCATTAAACTTAAAATGTTCATAAATACAGGTAAATAGTGCTTGTTAAAATGAAATAATATGGAACTTTTTTCACATTGGTGTAATTTGGCACTAATCAGATAAAAACTGTTTTGACTTGGTTGATTGATAATGTTTAAGCATATTGCTGTTTTCTAGAAGGTTCTTATATGTGACCCTGCATCTTTAGGTAAAATGCATAAGACTCTTTGAAATACACCTTTTGTGTTTTTACAGGATAGAGTAATGTTTCACAGATCATGTTTTTGTTTGCAGAATATACTAGGTTTTGATCTAAACCAGAATAAACAATTGTGTCCTAAAAAAAATGATGAAAGAAGCCAAGAACTGCCTGTCAGATGTTTACATCAGCACTTTGCAGATATGTTGGTTTAGTTTCACTGCAAGTATTGATTGTAGGATCCCAACCGGTGATCTCCCAGTAGAACCTGCTGGTAATCCCAGTGAACACACACATTTTGGTAAGCGTTTGGTCTAATTTAGCTCGAAGAATATGGAGACTGTGAAGGGTCCGGTGTTATCTGGGTTATAGATGAGCAACATTTAATTTCCTTGAAGATAAAATAAAAGTGTCTGCATCTCAATCTGGTCACATTCCAGTGGGTGTTTACATGCTGCTGAGGAGTTTTCCCTTCTCTAGACCCAACATGTCTCATATGAACATGCATACAAAGAGACAGTCTAGATTTTCTCTAATTTGGAGACTAACATGTTTCCTTTGTGTAGAGAGAAAGAGAGACGGGGCGGGCGAGGAAGCGTCAGCATGAATGGAGGGAGGGAGGTTTTCCATCAGCAAGCAGAACAGTCTCAGTCGAAGCAACTGCTGGCTGGCTCTTAAATTGATTTGTTGGTTCAATTTAGGGAGGGAGGGAAGGAATTCCTCGTCTTTGTCCAGCATCAGGACTATCATGGCAGGTTGGTGCTTGGCAGCATGGAACTCGGCCATCTCCACCTGACTGGAGCCCAGCGTGCTGTCTCTGACGGGAACAGAGCCAGGAGATACTGCCCTGATCTGAAGCATCCGATCTCTGCTGGCTCCGCCGTCACGTTCTGCTCAGCAACACACCCTGCAGCAGCAACAGCACGCTCACACAACATCGGTAGGCTACGAGGAGAACCTCATGCTAACATAGACTGCTTCCAGAGCTACCAGAGATGATCTGTT
Organism: Poecilia latipinna; assembly: GCF_001443285.1. NCBI lineage: Eukaryota > Metazoa > Chordata > Actinopteri > Cyprinodontiformes > Poeciliidae > Poecilia > Poecilia latipinna. Next base: position 37,928 of record NW_015114807.1, read on the forward strand.
CCTGTAGATGTCCAGAGAATGACTCATGTCTGGCTGACTTCCTCTGTTTGCACCGTGTCATTACTTCATTCCTCTGCACAGCCAGCTCACTGCTGAGCTGCTGTCCTGGACCAGACGTCTGGACTCTGAAATGTTTTATCCTTTAAATCGTCTAAAATAGCAACACTCCATAAAAATAGGGTTTGTAGGCCATGTGATGATTCTTCACAACACCGCGAATAAAATTGAATCCATTTAAGGAGCATGGAGCACAAAACATGTTGGGCAGTTATAAACCAATATTTTAGTAATTCAGTATTCTATTGATTATTAAAGAATTTTATTCGATTAATCAAGTAATCGAATAAAATATTGGTAAATGTAGCATAACAGCAGTATTACTATCAGCATCAGTTCAATTTTTCGTATTTGAGCATCCCTAACAATTACTTTTCTGTAGTCTAGAAGATGAACAATAATAACTCACTAGAAAGTGAGTTATTAACCTGAAGAAAAATTATACAAAAATCTGAAATTATAATCAGTTTAATAATAAAGAGGCAGGCCCACAAATATGCTTAAAAAATGTCAATTCTCCAGCTTTTAGTTTATGTATTCATCTTCAGTCAATTTAATAGATAAACTCACACCTTGTCCAGCAATTTATAGCTCTTGTGTCCATATTAAAAACATGGTGCGCTAAATAATAAAACATAATTTAATGAAGTTTCGAGGTAGATAAATTTTCCTCGCGGAATTTTAATAATCGAGGTACTCAAATCATTTGAGGAATCGCACACTCTCTAAAAGATCAATAAACTAATTTCTTCAGAACATTTAACACTGGAACTCAAAGATACTTTAAATATTAAAAATATATAAACAGACTAAATAAATAAAATAGATTGTGAAGTCTCTGTAAACAAGCCTACCCTATAAAATATACTGGCTATACTGCCAGGTAGAACTTTAGTGGGGAAAAACGTGCAAACTTACTGTGTGCTGGGTGTCAAATGTTTTCAGGATCTTTTGAAATTCTGGTTTATTAATTAGATTAAAGATTAAGCAACCTGTTTTGGTGCACACTGTTTCACTGTTTGTATTTAGTTGTTGATTAAACACCTTAGTGATTGTGGACTGTCAGTAAGACAGTGACAGCCCATTGTTTGAAGTTTTTTTCACCACGCTGGTAAACCTCCATTGAATGATTACAGTTTAGATATAGATACATGTTTGTTGGGTTGCCGTGTTTAGTTGCTACAGTTTTACGACACAGGTTCATTCAGACTGTCACGTTTGGTTTTTAAACCAGCGTTTCTCTGGCTCTCTCCTCCTCACCGGGCTTAATGCTGCACTCTGTACCGGACCATAAGCCTGGCAGGTAACTGATGCTTATTTGCTCATCCTTATGGACACAGGACCAGTGCCACTCCCTCTTCACTCATCTGCTATGGAACTAGCGTGGAGAGGCGACAGTCTCTTGTCCTAGATGTGTCCAGGCAAGCATGTAGATGTGTTTGCCTGGGCACATCTAGATGAAGAATGTTCAACTTTTGTTTACTTTCCCCGTGTTTACCCCCAGTGAATTTCTGTTACCGTTTGCCACTCGTCTTACATTGAAATGTGTTTCAGTTTAGGATTTAAACAAACATGGAAAGAGTCCAGGATTATTCCATTTCTGTTCCTTGTCTCATTCTTTTAGTCTTTCTGGGATTCTTTTTCCAACTGAGCTCAAAACAAAGTGCTTTGGGCTGGTTGTTGCTATGGTTATAGGCAGTTTTCAGATGTGATGAGTCTACTGCATGAAAGAAGAAAACTAAAAGTGATTTGATGTGGTGATCTGTAATGTTATGCAGTGGCTCTTCTGTGCTCATGGGACATTTAATCTGTCTCAGTGGGGATTGTAGTCATGGTGCAGTTACAAGGTTGTAGGTTTGATTCCAGCTTGCTCCTGTCACCTGTTGACTAACTGTTCATCTCTACATGTGACCTCATCTGACTGCATCATGTGAAAGTAGATGAATATTTTTTTCATGTTATCTGGGATGTTTTAGTTGCTTCTGCTGGGAGACAACATTGCATGTGTTATGTGCTTCTACCAAATGCTTGTGTATAGTTTTCCTTGTATATATGTGTGTGTGTGTGTGTGTGTGTGTGTGTGTGTGTGTGTGTGTGTGTGTGTGTGTGTGTGTGTGTGTGTGTGGGTCAGTGTCTCAGAGTGGAAGAATGTCAGGCATGTGGACGACCCCGACTGCCTGTTGTCCAGGTGCAGGAACCACAACTAATTGGAAGGGTTTTCTAGATGCTAGTAGCTGCTGGATCCAAAGGGACAAATGCAGCCCAGGAGTAAATTAATGTTTGAGCTCCACAGAGATGGGCTCTCTTTGGAAAAGTTCAGGTAAGTCTGCTCCTATGGCGGCAGATATTGTTCTCATACTGGAAATTGGACACCTTCCATCAGATCAGATTATCGTTAGAATGGTTTTACCTTGACTTAATTCAAACTGAAGATAATTATTATTATTATTATTATGCTTTTTGTAGCAAGCATATGCCCATTTGCTAGGTGTGGTTTACCCTGTTGCTGAGTGTGGTCATGGTAAGCTGACTAGCACCAGAGGTCAATCACACCTAACAACCACAGAGTTGCTAGGTGTGTTTCAGATCTCCTCTTCAGCTGATCATTCAATGTTAATCTGGACATAACTGGGTTTTAACCTATCAGTTAATGTTCAATCCCTGGATCATATGTGTTTCTGGTTGTCCAAACACTAGGAACTCTTGGAAGGAAATGACAGCATGACTGCCAGTGTTCCCTTTGACAAACACCATCTTGAGTTAGCTTCAATGTTAACAGCAAAGTGTGAAGCAGCTGGTATCTACTTCAGGGCCTTTAGTCAACCTGAACAAGAGGCTGACTGTGGAGATCCTGCTGGGTGTAACAGAGACAACTGGGCTGAGGACAGAGGAGGACACAGTGGGAGGCACTGCAGCACCCAGACAGTCTGGCTGAGCCACGACTCATTTGCCTCAAACATTCCCACCTCTGCTGCTCACATCCCACACTTCCTTCTCAATTCCTCCAACTTCTCTCTCTCTGTGTGTGTGTGTGTGCGTGTGCGTGTGTGTGTGTGTGTTCTTTAATTTCATTTGTCACTGACATGGATATTTGCATAGCATTTTAGAAATAATCTTTGAACATCCCAACAACCAGTCCTGTATCAGTTGGTGTGATGAAGGTAACAAGATGCTGCTGATGATTGGCTCTGATTGGTCAGTTCTTAATGGAAGTTCTTCTCTAAGCATTCCATTTGAGGACTGACCTGGTAACAGAAACCAGATCTGGTTAACCTGGAGACTCTAGGACAGGGGTCCCCAAACTTTTTCCTGTGAGGGCCACATAACTTTTCCTTTCTCTGGAGAGGGGCCGAACTCAGTTTGTAACGGAAAAAGTGTGACGTTTGCAGGAGTGCCTATATTGTTTTCCAGAAAGCACAATCAGATAACATTCTCTGGGTTCTTCACAGGAAAAATCCAGTAAGGATTATAGTCCGTATTTTCTGAACTATGAGCGGCACCAGCCTCTAAACGACAACCCCAAAGATTTTTTTTTTTTAAACCAGTAAACATACACATATAAACCGCAGTCATTTTAAGTTGTGGAAAACCTGCCGATCCAGGTTTTCCACATCTTTGCAGCAGAGGGGGTGGACACCCAACATTTGAGTCATTACAGGTCAATTGAATATCACATTTATTAGGGTTGAAAAAGAAAAGTTGCCAAGATTAGATTTAACGGAACTGGTTACGGTAGTTTCCGAACCCAAACGGTAACTGTAACAGTCAAAGTGCTGATCCTTCGTGTCTGCTACTAGCATGTGCTAAATCAGTGGTCCCCAACCTTTTTATTACCGCGGACCGGTCAAGACTTGGAAATTTTGTTGCAGCCCGGGGGTGTGGGGGAGGAGGAGAAGGGGGGAGTGAACCGTCAGATAAGGCTTATGCATGTTGGCATGTTAGTGTTCCCACTAAATACTGAATATGCCCTATTTGGGTTGTCTTGGCCCTTTTATCGCAGCCTGTGGG
>NW_015114807.1:46618-49505 GCF_001443285.1 Poecilia latipinna
GGGGGGGGGGCTGGAGCAGCTGTCTATCCTTTAGGTCAGACTTCTGCATATTTATAAGAGGAGACAGATGCTCTACCTTGTCCTCCCCAGGCTGGTCCGTCCGTCCGTCCATCCCTTTGTCCATTGGTCTCAGTGGTTTCTCTTGACAGGCTGGATTTGTGGTATTAAATAGTTTTCATAATGATAGTCTTCATAATTGAAGCTCTCTGTAGGTACAGGAACGCCATATCCTTCGTCTGGGCTTTTTAAAACCAGACTGACTGCTGTCCTGTCTGGCTTCTCATCTGCACTCTGCTCTGAATAAAGCAGTGTGTGTGTGTGTGTGTGTGTGTGTGTGTGTGTGTGTGCGTGCGCGTGCGTGCACACCCATGGTTGTGAGTATGTATGTTATAAGGAACATTTGGTATATGCTGCTCATCTTTCACTCCAGTTTGGACATAGGAGGAAACAATTGAGCAGGGCAGATAGCAACCTTCCCGCTTCCCGAGTTGTTTCGGTGGGAGTGGGGGGTGAGTGGGGTCATGTGTGTCTGTGGCTGTGGGTCCCCATTCTCAGCATAAATCGATCACATCTGGTACAGACAAAGGTCTGACCAGAATGGGCAGATGGGGGTTCGATGGGGGGTCATGACCTATGGAAATTTTCTGAGGTTCTAAAAGACAGGCTGGTGCAGAGAAATGTATTCTTTCTGTTGCACACATAGATACACAGTGATCACATGGGTGTGTGTGCGTGCGTGTGTGTGGATGGGGGGCAGGGCACCTTGTGCATGTCAAACTTTTAAATATGTTTCTCATTTATTTGCCTACATTTAGGCATCAGAATTAATAAAATTATCATATTAGATTCATGATAAGATAATAGATTCAATTTAAGAACTGCAGTTTCATATTATGAATGTAACTCTGGAAGTTTAACTGCAATACGAGCCTCAGGAACTAACGGTATGGAAGTAAATTGCCTCTTTGAGGCCTTTTTTTAATCAAACTCATGTAAAGATTTGAATTGATGAATTCAAATCTTTTCAAGATGCTTGTGAGATGTGCAAATCGATCAATTTGATCATCTGTTGAAGCAGCTAGAGTAAATTATTTTAATTAGGACTGTTGTAAACAATTATTTTAGTAATCAAGTAATTGAATAAAAATTTTGGTAAAGAAAGATATAGGTAAATACTGGCACATTGGCAGTATTGATATCGGATATCAACATAGGCCTAACTTTTCATATTTGTGCATCCCTAATAATTACTTTTCTGCAGTTTAGAAAATTAACTTGTAACAATTATAGGTACATTTTTAAGTTAACCTGGACGCAAATTATTCAAAAATCAGAAATTGTATTACATTTAATAATAAAGCACACACCAAGTGTCACAAAGAGACTTCTAATAATTCAGCTTTTCATTTATGTCTTACTCTTCAGTCAGTTTAATAGACGAACTCTCACTTTGCCCAGACATTTATAGTTTTGTGTCCATATGAGCGACATATCATTGGTACCTTCGTCACACACAGAAACACATCTGCCAACTATGTACTGCCACTCATGTTGCGACTGGGATGGTAGGAAATTTATTTTTCTAAGTTTTTCACAGGACACCTATTGGTCCTGTGAGAAACAATAAAAACCCAGACATTATCATTAATTAATGAAATCCCTTCGGACAGAACTTGAAAATTGGACGTCATCGTGCTAGCACTTATTCATCAACAAGTCATAGGTGGAAGTGAGAATGTGGCACAATGCAAATAATCATACATCTGGAATAAGGTGGCTAAAATGTAAAATATATTTAAGTTTTGAGGCAGATAATTTGCCTTGAGGAATTTTAATAATCACAGTATTGTAATCATTTGAGGAATTGCTACAGCCCTACAAATTGTACTACCCAATGTTTTTCTTTTTATAAATAAAGTGGTACAGGTAAAAACAATCCTTTTTACATGTAGAGACATGATTTCTTGACATCCTTGTTCATCTAGAAGGGACAGAGCAGACTGGAGGAAGCTGAAGTTTCCTCCAGGAAGTTCATGGTTTCCAACAAGATGCTGCAGTTCAGTCTGTTGTTGAAAGTATCTGTATTTTGACAAACTAAGTTGCATGAGGGACAGTTATCTGAGCAAGTAGCATTGGATCACACGATAAGCTGTCATGACAAGGCTCAGCGTTCAGACAGACAGGAAGTGGCTGATTCACAAAACCCAGACCAAACACACACGCACACAGCACACAAACATCCATTGTAGCTGTTTGAAAGATTGCTCTGATGTGATGTGTTTAAGCCATGGCTCTGTATTGCTCTGATTATACAACATCTCCAGACTCAGTGGAATGTAACCAACAGCTAGTTCTACATTCCACATGATGCAGAGTGTGTTCTGCAGTGAAATCTCAAATAACACAAGTGCAGTGTTAGAATAGCATTGAGTTTAGCATGTTTGTCCCTCATTTCAGAAAGTGGCTCATATTTTGTATGAATGTATCCTACATAAAGTGAAATGTGTCAGTCATTTAAGTCTTGTTATTTTGGTGATTGTAGATGCTGAAAAACTAAAGTTTCTGTCTCCAGATGGCTGTTGCTGCTATCTCCTCTACATATGACCAGTGGTCAGGCATCACATGATGTGAAGAACACAGTCACAGGATACAAACACTGTGGCATGATTTCAGCTTTCACTTCCTCATTAACTTGAGGCAGAGCATTTCTGAGTCTATTCATCTCTGCTTTAGATAAAAGAACAGCAGTGTGTTCTGAACACACTCACACACAGCACCTTCAAGGACTTGATGTTAGGCCTGTCACGATAACAAATTTTGCTGAGCGATTAATTGTCTAAAAAATTATTGCGATAAACGATAATATTGTTTCAAAACCTTTTGACAC
>NW_015114807.1:53815-55954 GCF_001443285.1 Poecilia latipinna
TTGAGCCTTTTTTCATTCAGTGTCATCAGTAGAAAGAAAAAAAGGCAGGAAGAGACTATAAAGCCGATAATAATTAAAATGAGGCCGATAGGTTTAATTTATTGTGCGATTAATTGATTTATCGTTTATCGTGACAGGCCTACTTGATGTTACACTCTGCTCATAGCTGAACTAATAATTCCGTTAGAGGACTGGTGCATTTGGGACTCAATCAGAAGTGAGTAATGGAGGATTTATGGATCAGCTTCTTTTTACTCATCACTGAGATGTTAGAAAATGTTCGAGAGACAAGATGAGAATTTCATCACAGACTGATCTGAAAATGTTAGATTAGCAGTTTGATTCTGTGGTGAACATTGTAGACCAGGACGCTGCTTCTGCAAGCCTCTGCTACTGTCCTGTAATATCTGGCAATCGCCTAACCTTAAAACCCTAACCTTAAGAGCCAGAGGTGGAGACTCCTGGTGGAGACCTCAATCTACACCTTAGTCCTAAACCTAACCCCTAACCCAAAAAACAGCATCTCTTCTTATGGGGTCTCTAGCTTTTGGCCCCATAAAGAGCAGTTGGTCCCCACAATGTGGTATTTTATTTTTTAGGAAAATAGGTTTTATGAAACCTATTTTCCTAAAAAAACAAGGCCTCATGCACACACATACAGACACACATTTACAATGAGTCATAACCAGAAGACTTTAGAGGATGAAGCAGTAGCTAAGCAGTTACTGTGTTAAGTGTGTAAACAACTGAATGAAATCAATCTAATCTCTGTCCTTTTGCTCATTTCAGCCTCACCTTCTACTTGATTTGCTCTCAGCTTCATCTGATTGGGCTGCCTCCACATAATGTGGTGTGAAGTGTCCTCCAGGGGACATGTGCAGCTTTGTGTTTAATTCCAGGAGTCAGGTAGCATCTCCATTCCCCCACTACAGCTAATGTGTTTGTGGCCAAACTGCAGCAACCATTTAGCTGATTATGATGAGTAGGCTGGAGCGAGTGAAGGGGAAACAAGATGGATGTATGTGGCAGTAGTTGGGAGTGCAGGGAGCCTAGGAGATGACCGAAATGAAAAGCCGGGATGCAGTCTGCTCTAATCTGATTTAATCTAATCCATGGACTCTCAGCAGAGGCCAGGAAGCAGAGAGAAATGGTCAAACACAGTGAGTTGACATGGATCAAATAGATGTCCATTTTATTCCTTCACTATAACACGTGTGTTATAGTGAAGCAGCCTAGGCCAGGGAAACAGTGGAGTTTACAGTTCAGATCCTGCTGAAGAAATTAGATCAGGTTTGTGGCCATTACTGTCAACGAAAAGCTCTGCTTAAATGTTTTTACATCTCATCTGAATCCTTTATACATGAATTACCAGCAATATGTCTGCACTAAGAAGAGAAAAGAAATCAGGGCTTTTATATTGGATATATTTTATTAGCAGAAGGCTGTATAGCAGCCATTTGAGCAGCATAGCCTCAAACCTCTCTGTCCTCACAGCGCTGCTCTGTCACTATAACTTGGCCAACCTCCTCTAATCCCCCTCCACAAACAAACGGCAACAAGTTGGAAATAAATATCAGTTGTTAATGTCAATCCACTTTTATTTATTGGACCGATACTGATATGTCAACACCGATGTATGTGCCAATATTTTGTGCATCTCTACCAACAACAGCACGAGGTGAGTCTGAGCTAGGGGTGGGTATTTATCATATCATTTTATTGTTATACTGAAAAATTTGTCATAAGAATTTTGATTTATCATTGTCACAATAAATTTCAGTTAATGTTTAAAATAACTGACCAAAATGCAAATTTTATTTTCTCCTCCAATTTTTATTTTATTTTATTTACAAGAGCATCAATAAAAATAAGTATATTTGGAAATAGGATGAAATAAAGTCTCTATGTGCAGATTAGTGATGTAAATCACACTTCTTTAAATGTGCAGTCTCCTAAAGGAACCCGTTTTAAATGGGAATGTTTTTCCAAGACTAGCATTTATCTTTGTGAATGCTGTGCCTGCAATTCGCTAAAAAGGAAGTGGTAGTTTTAAAAAAAATGTAAAGGTCATTATTATATATGTTTTATGTTTATTCAGTTAAAAATGTTAACTATGAAAACACATAGTCACCTCCAAAT
>NW_015114807.1:60335-62042 GCF_001443285.1 Poecilia latipinna
GAGAATCCGGTTAAAGGATTTTCAAAATAAAAGATCCTCCTGACTCAAATATTACATAAAACGGAAATATTTAATGTTGGGGACCACTGCCATAAATGATAAGGGAAGGTCATTCCACCTTTCTAAGTCCCTCCTTATTTTACTAACTGTTGGAGAGAAATTAAGCTTCCATAGTTCTGTCAGGTTAGGGGACACCTTTTTTTCCAAGGTAAGTGAAGCCATGTTGGGAGCATCTCAGGGAACAGCTAGAGGGTAGGTCCTGGACAGTAGCAATACCTAATGACATTGCTTTTGATTTATCAAAATTGATTTTATAACCCGAAAAGACACCAAACTCATGAATAGAAGATAAAATAGCTGGTATTGAGATGTCAGGTTTTTGTTACAAATAACGCTATTTTATGGACTTTACCGCCAATCATCACACCATGTACATTTTGCTGTGATCTAATAACCACTGCTAGGAGCTCCAGTGCAAGAGCGAACTGAAGCGGGGATAGAGGACAACCCTGTCGAGTTCCCCTACGTATTGTAAAACATGGAGATTGAACACCATTAGTCATGACACAGGCTGATGGGGAACTGTAAAGTATCTTGATCAATTTCAGAAAATCACCCCCTATCCCAAATCTCTCCAAAACATTAAATAAGTACTTCCACTCAATCCTATCAAATGCCTTTTCAGCATCTAAAGATACAGCAAAGGTTCTACAGCTTGTTTGGCTTGAGTACTGAATTACGTTAAGTAATCTCCTCATTTGTGAAGGAGAAATGATTTTGTATGAACCCAGTCTGATCTGGGTTTATTAAGAAAGTCAACAGCTTCTCCAGTCTCGTTGCAAGTAATTTAGAGAGCAGCTTACCATCTACCCCAATAAGACTAATAGGTCTATATGAGCCACAGATGTCTGGTGGTTTATCTTTTTTGAGGATGAGGTTGATGTTTGCCAGGTTAAGAGTTGGTGGCAAGCCTCCACGCCCAAACGAGTGCATAAACATGTCAGTAAGTGGTCCTACCACCAGGTGACTTAGTTTCTTATAGAATTCTGGACAGAAACCGTCAGGTCCAGGAGCTTTTCCACCCTTAGTGGGAGGCGATGGCTTCTCTGACTTCTATCTGAGAGATTGGAGCACCTAAGACTTCTTGTTGTTCCTCTGTCAGGCGAGGGAGAGCCACGCCAATTAAGAATTCTGTTATTTTAACATCGGATAAATTGCATTCAGATGAATACAGTTTTTGATAGAATTCCCTCATAACCCTATTAATGTCTGTCGTTTTATGATGTCTGTCTCGGTTATTGTCTTGTAATGATGAAATTGTGTTTGCTTCCATTCTGCCTTTTGTTAGCCTTGCTAGAAGCCGACCCGGCTTGTTCCCTGACTGATACGGTTTAGCAAAGAAAATAGTTGATTCTGCTTGTTTTGTTAGTAATTGATTTAAAGCTGAGCGAGCTGCTTCTAATTTTTTTGACAGTGCTCTAGAGGGTGTATTTTTAAATTGCAACTCTGTGTGTTGTACTATTCTTTCTAAGCATAATTGTTCTATAACGGCAGCTTTTTTCTGAGCTGTGGTATATGAAATGACACATCCCCTAATAAAAGCGATAGCTGTCTCCTAGAGTAACGAAGGGTTGACATCTAGGGTCTTATTAGTATCCATAAAGAAATTCCACTGATCTATAATCCAAATCGTGGAACATCTGTCCA
>NW_015114807.1:67172-68421 GCF_001443285.1 Poecilia latipinna
TCGTGGAACATCTGTCCAACAATTAGCCACATACCTTTACAACAGAGTTATGCGCCGAAGAGAAAAGGAAAGAAAAAGTAGAGCATCAGCCTCCAGGCAAAGGTCCAACGTATGTATCCAACCAAGCCATAAGATGGTCTCAGTTCATTTCATCCAGGAAAGCCAGTGCATCCTTGGGTGACCAAAACGAACGGGTTTTCCCTCCGTGTGTAAAAGACAGGACAGCCGGATATTGCATGAAGAATCTCACCTCCTTCTTAACAAGAAGTTCACACACCCCGTTAAACGCATGGCACATATCCTTGACAGCAGCGGTCATATCCTGTCTGATGAAGACCGTTTGGCCTTCGCATGTGAGCGGAGCCTGCTTCCTTGCCGCCGCCAGGATCCTGGATGTATCTCTGGAGTGATGTAACTTAACAATCACAGTGCACGGCCGGTCAGGTCTCGGTGGTCCGGGGCTCGTTGAGCCTCATCGATCTTAATGACGCCCCGCTTAGACTCCAAGCCAAGAAGAGTAGGAAGCCATCTCTCAACAAATGAGACTGGTTGTTGGCCTACCTTGTCTTCTTTGAAGTTGTAAATCAAGATATTATCCCTACAGCTGCGTCCCTCCAAATCGGTACATTTCTCCGTCAGAGTGCGCACTTTAGACTCCAGCTCTTTCAGCTTGGGTCTCACCGCCGACATGTCGTCCTCCACCGATGAGATGCGGTGCTCTGCTTCCGTGATGCGTTCCGTGTTGGCTTCTAATTTAGCAGAGAGATGTTACCCAAAGTGGTGGAGAACTCCTTAAACTTCATATCAATTAGAGCTGAAATCTTCTGTGACAGATTGGGAGATATCTGTGTGTCAGAGCCGCTAGCAAGCACCTCGTGCTGCAAGGAAGAATTGCTAGTTAGCATATTCTTCCTTGTTCGCTCTTCAGTTGGTTTATAAACGGAAGATTTGGCTGTTTTAGGGTTGGGCATGGTGTCGGGTTGCTATAAGATAAGCCTACAACTTGTTAGGTTAGATAAGGATACAAGAATAACCCAAATTGGCTCGAGCGGAGTGGGAGCCCAGAGGCAAGTGTCCGCTCAGGATAACTGTATCGCGTGTCCTTCCCTGGATAACAACTTCAAGATCACAAGATAAGCTCCACCATTAGCATCAATGTTTATTTCCACAAACACTAGCGCGTCCCTACTTTTTTTGTTTTGCAAAGAATGTTTGAGTTTTTTAAAAATCGACAGTGTAAAATGCCCTG
>NW_015114807.1:71697-74648 GCF_001443285.1 Poecilia latipinna
AACTTGTTAGGTTAGATAAGGATACAAGAATAACCCAAATTGGCTCGAGCGGAGTGGGAGCCCAGAGGCAAGTGTCCGCTCAGGATAACTGTATCGCGTGTCCTTCCCTGGATAACAACTTCAAGATCACAAGATAAGCTCCACCATTAGCATCAATGTTTATTTCCACAAACACTAGCGCGTCCCTACTTTTTTTGTTTTGCAAAGAATGTTTGAGTTTTTTAAAAATCGACAGTGTAAAATGCCCTGTTGAACAGTAGTTTTCTTTTGAACTTATTGTGTGTGCGTGCGTGCGTGTGTGTGTGCGTGTGAGGATGTGGAGGATAAGTCAGTTTGTCTGAATGTAAAGTGTGACAAGATCTAACTTGTTAAGCTCGAAAATGAAGGGAACTGGTTAGAAGTATTTTCCATTCCAGGTCTGGAAGAAAAATTAACAGAGTATTAAAAATGTTTTACAGTCTCCTCCTTCACTTCAACTGGATTTTATTAATCTCTATTAAATAAAAAAAAAAAAATCAGAGTTATGATTTTTTTCCATATTCAAGCTGCCCTGCTCCCTCAGGTGTTCCCAGTCCTGACTGGATGGATACGTTCCCTCTCCTCGGGTTTCCTTTAGTTTGTATGGCTGAAAAAGAGAAAAGCTGTGTAGAATGTGTTTCCTGTGCCATGCTACACAGACTTTAGGTGTAACCTTGCTCTTGGTTCCCTCGGCAGCCCTCCAGTGTTACTGTGACCGCTGCAGCGCCAACTCCAGCTGCACCACAGATGGCGTCTGCTTTGTGGCCATTAGGAAGTCGGGGAGCCAGCAGATCTCAGAACAGCGTCAGTGCATACATGACAGCGAACTGATCCCTCGAGACAGACCCTTCGTCTGCGCCCCGAACTCCAGAACGGACACTGGCATCTTCCCCATGTGCTGCTCGTCTGACTACTGCAACAAGGAGCCGGATTTCACAGTCTTTCGTAGGTATCCACACCGACACCTCACAACAGCTGCTAACGTACAGCTTCTAGACTTTTCAACAAAAATAATCCAGCCGATGTGACCAAACTCATCTGGGAATAAACAGATGTGTTTGAATAAAGGGCTGAGTTACAATAACTCAATGTCTTGTTGCCTTGTATTTATGCCTTGGATTTATTGGAGTGAAACCAGCTTTGAGAACATAAAGAGCTCAGACTGTGACCTCTTTAAAGATGGAACATTTTTCACCTGAGACTCTTCAAACAGAGCTGGGCCAAGGACACACAATCACAGAAATGAAACTATAAAGGCAGACTTTAACAGAATTCAAGTGGGTGTGTCCCAGAGAGTCCTGCATAGAAATAATCCTGACACTGGTTCACTGATCTTTATGTCATCTTTAATCATGATGAACCCATCATGGAAGCCTGAAGGCCTATCTTGCATTTCACCAAAGTGTCATCAGATCCATCATTTGTTATGGAAGTCCATGTCTGAAGTTCTCTGCTTGTCTGAGATCTGGTTAGTAATAATCCCCCACCTGTGGATGTGCCAGACCATGATATCTTTAGAACAGAGGGGTGTGTGTGTTTGCAGGGGGATAGAAAGTGTCGTTTAATAGAACAGGCATGTTTACTTACCATTGAGTGTATCGGTCTTAAGATGGCTCTCTCACCACAGATGTCAACAACACTTACTAAGCTTAAAGAATGTAACACAAAGAAGGAAATCTCTTGTTACCAAAAGATTTCATCTTTATCTGGCTCACCAAAACTAATGCTAAGCACTTCATTAATAGTTCATATGTTTTAGAAAACATCACTCAATTGAAACAGTGATGTGGAAAACCTGAAATCAAATTTGGATACAGTTGGTGTTGGTGCTATCTGTATTGATTTCCAGAAAGCTTTCAACATCATGTATTGCTTAATGAATTCTCTTATTTTAGCAGTTTTTTAGGTGGATTAAACTGCATTAATTTCATGTTTAACAAAGTGTATTAGGGTACAGCACAGCTATGGGGTCCCACAGGGGTCCGTGTTGGGCCCATTGCTTTTCAGCTTGTTGTTCATTAATGACTTACCAGAATGATGCTCAGATGTACATGTATGCAGATGATCCAGTCTCAGGGTTTCCCCCAGAAAACTTGCTAAGTCCAGTGGTCGGGGCGACGAGGTGTTCCACCAGCGGTCCACCGGGTTTTTGTATTACAAGATGTTAAGTAAGCAGGAAATATAAAAATATTACTGGAAGACATCGCCAGTGAAACGCTATTTAAACTAGGGTTGTTGTAAACGAATATTTTAGTAATATATAGATTATTCTTACGATTAATCGAGTAATCGAATAAAAAAATGTGTAAAATAAAATATTGGTAAATCTGGCATAACATCGGTCTTGCTATCAGATATCAATATCAGTCCAATTTTTCATATTTGAGCTTCCCTAAAGGTTACTTTTTGTAGCTTAGAAAGCTAACCTGCAATAATAATAGCTCACTTTCTAAGTTAACCTGAAGAAAAGTTATACAAAGATCTGAAATTATATTCAATTTAATAATAAGGAGGCAAGCTCACAAATGCGCTTATGAAAAAATGTCTGTTGCTGGGTTTCAGATGACGTAGCACTGATGTCACCCAATGCACATGGAGGAACTAAATTCAGCCCATTTATTTCTGTTGATCCAGCATCAAAATGTCTGAAGTCTGTGTCCTGTACGGTTGCTCCAACCGTCTTAATAGGGAGAAAGATAAACGTTATTTTCATGTTTCAAAGGTAGTTGGTCACAAGAGCGTTAATTTAAAAAAAAAAACCTTACCGAAAAAAGAGGAGAAAAGTGGATCAACAAGAGAATTAGTGATGTTACTACATTCATGCATCACACACGACAGTGTTGTGGCGCTATTCAAGTATATTTTTGAAGTGAACATGTTAAGTGCAATTTGAAATGAGAAATGTAAAATATGATAAAAATAAATTTGTGTTT
>NW_015114807.1:78258-83685 GCF_001443285.1 Poecilia latipinna
AAAAAAAAGAAAAAAGCAAAAAAAATTAAATATAACCTACCCAGCCATACAGTCACAGTGAGCTGTGACTATTCCCCCACATGCTTCGTGTCTGGCCACAAACCATATTCGTGGCCAGACACGAACATGGGCTTTCTGTAGATTGGTGTGAATAGTTGATTTACATTGGACCTGAATCCAGCGTCCTACAACGACTCAACATTAACATACAACATACAGCATGATTTTGGGTTTATAGAAGCTAAATAAGTTATTTACCAGGAGATCCAAGCTCGTAGAAATAGCATGGGTTAGTTCGTTGTTAGCGATAGCATCGTTATCATAGACTAATTACTTAAAATAGCACAACTCACTACTCACCCGGCAGAAACAAGTCGACAGCCATTTAATGCTTCTTTTGATCCTAAGTGCTTGACCCAACTTGAAACTAAATGATTGTATTCTCCAGGCTTTTGAAAACTTTCTTCTGTCTCGTCGTATAATATGAGATCTGCAGCTCCAGGTAGTTAGTTATGGGGATTGTCTCGATACCGGGTAAATTCTCAAGATTATAAGATTAGTCTTTTTTTTTACAGCGATAATACGGATCATATCCTAAATATATGCATATTTTTTCGAGATGCATCGTTTGTTCCACCCTATTTAGGACATTATTGTACTTGATGTGATCAATTTTGGTTTGTTTTGAACCAGAGAAATCCCCTTCCGGCCCTCCATCTGAATTTTGCACGTCATCCAGGTCACTTGTCTGAAACCCAGCAATACTCCAGCTTTTAGTTTATGTATAATGTAAGTAAGATGGGGGTGGAAATACAAACAAACAAACCTAATGTGTGGGTGGGGATGTGGGGGAGACGCGACCAGTAGACTAGGGGACGAACGCAAGAACGGGGGGGAGCAATACGGGATATTTACGGCACCTTCGTTCGTCACACTCAGAAACTCATCTACCAGCCATTTACCACCACGATGATTTCTGCCACCCGTTTGTTGAGACCGGGATAATATGAAAGTTATTGTGCGGTTCGTCCGTAAAGCTACACTTTCACTTTAACCATCAACTTCTCAGCGGCCCGCCATGTTCAGTCTATCCGCTTACCCTTATAAATACTCCTGCAGCGCTCTTCCCACCGTTCGCTTTGGACCAGCAGCTCCCAGAAGAGAAAAGCTGGTGTACTCCAGGCATCACGCCAGTCATTTTAAGGATGATTATTGGCCCTCCAAAAACAATGAAAACCCGGGCATTATCATCAATCAACTTGAAAATTGGACGTTATGCCGCTAACACTTAGCTTTTGTCAACAACTCAGAGGCGGAAGTCAGAGCGACACGTAATGCAAATAATGTCCTGGCTGGAACATGGTGCTCAAAATAATAAAACATAAATTAACAAAGCTTCAAGGCAGGTCAATTTTCTTTAAGGAATTTTAATAATCAAGGTACTCAAAGGGCTGCACAGTGGCACAGTTGGTAGAGCTGTTGCCATGCAGCAAGAAGGTCCTGGGTTCGATTCCTGGTTTTTCTGCATGCAGTTTGCATGTTCTGCATGTGTGGGTTTTCTCTGGGTACTCTGGTTAATTGGTCTCTCTAAATTCTCCCTAGGTGTGTGTGCATGGTTGTTTGTCCTGTGTTGCTCTGCGACAGACTGGCGACCTGTCCAGGGTGTACCCCACCTCTCGCCCAGAACGATAGCTGGAGATAGGCACCAGCACCTCCCAACCCCACTAGGGACAAGGGTGTAAGAAAATGGATGGATGGAGGTACTCGAATCGTTTCAGTCCTAATTTAAACCCACAATTAGACTTAAAAATGACAAATCAAAAAATAAAATTAATATTAATTATTTGCACTTCTGTTTAATCCAATTTAAGTCAGCAGCTCCATAAGGCCCCCAAGGGCTTCAGGGCCCCATAAATGCTAATATTTTAACACAGACCACAAATATATAAATGTAACATTTGTTTATTGAGATGATCAATGCTGCTAAGTTTGATTTAATGGTTTCAGCATTTATAAATTAAAAGATTTTTAATTTGTTCACAAATACAAATGAGCAAACTGCTCATTTGTATTTGTTATAACAATCAATAACTGATTGTTTTTAGTTTGGCCAATTAAATCTAACACAAAAGCTGTTAGAGTTGCTGATGTTTTTAGCAGCAACAGGGGCCCCTAAGTCAAATTCTGCTCAAGGCCTCATACAGCCTTGTACCGGCCCTGCATGATGAGTTAAATCTGCTACACTGTGCACTGAGATGCACAACGAATGGGAGATTTAATTCAATGCTTCTAATGTGGCTTTAGTAGCTCTTTGTTTTCGTGTCTGTTGGGTTTTTAATACGGCCCACAGAAACTGATTTGGTTTGTTCGAACTTTAAGGGATGAGATTTTCTGATCTCCGCGTGGCCGCAAGCATTAACTCTGGCTGACTAAGTAGACAAAGCATTTTATATGGTTTGGTGCTTTGTGTAACCGGAAAGATAATTATAAAATAATATAAAACCAGTGTGATGCGTGACTATGAGGAGAGTGCAAAAGCTCCTCTCCGGGCTGAACCTGCATGATGAAGTTAGCGCTGGTTCGTTAACCACTAATGCACCGCCAACCGGGTACACATACATAAACTTAATCATCACAAACTGAGCCAGGCCCTGGGCAGCGTGTTGGGATGTAAATGCCGTACAGAATCCTTAGTTCACCAAGATAAATCAGTCTCACCGCTCGCTCATCACGCACCTCAGAAAGCGCAACTACAAGTTATTCCTGCAGTTCACAACCAGAGCTAACGCGGCAGGGTTTAAACTCCTACCTTGATGTGGAGTAGGCCACTCCAAAGAAACATAATTCCACACAGTGGGTTGATGTAAATATCTCTACAGGTCAGCCTGGGTCCAGTTTGAGTGAAAGGAGAAGCATGTGATCCATGCTGAGTTAAACTTCAGACATCCAGCTGCTGCAGCACACGCGCTAACAGTGTGATTGGTCTGGCTGTAAATGCATCAATTATAAACCTATCGTCTATAAACATGACTTTTAGGAAAAAATCTGTTCCGCCAGGGAAACGCTCAGAGCAACAGAGACACTTGCAATCGGGAAAAAAAAAAGAAATAAATAATTAAGCGATTTAAAAAAAAAACAAAAAAAGCATCATTATTATTATTATTATTTTCCTAGGAACAAAAACAAGCAACGCTTAGCCTGGCGGGGGGGCTAGTAAAGCATGGCGGACCGCCAGGCTTATAATACACTGGAGGAAACCCTGCAGTCTTGCTAAAAAAGCAGCACACAAACAGCTGCAATGTGTGATGTTAATAACTGGATTCATAGATCTCACTTGGATCTGAATATGTCCAGCTGTGTGGAAGTGCTTCCAAAAAAAAAATCCAACTGCTGACAGGGATTCTAGTGACGACAAAAACCTAGAACAGAGTTTTGTTCTACTGTGACGAAGTCCAGCAGGAAGTCCTGCTGTGACTCCTCCCTTCAGGGAGCTGTGCATAAAAACAGCTTAAATGCTATGAGTTTTTACCTGTGTTGCTCTTCAGTTTTTCTTGTTCCGCCATGGGTGGGCCCAACACATGACATATTCCTCTGTTTTCTTCTTTGTGTGTTGTAGCAGAAGAAGAAAAACCCCAGTCTTTGGGCCCCGTGGCCCTCGCTGCGGTGATTGCATGCCCAGTGTGTGTGCTGTGTCTGCTGCTCATTCTGGCATTCTACATCTGCCACAACCAAAGAGGTCTGGGTGCCGGCGGAGCGGGGGCCCTCCACCACCGTGTGCCCAATGAGGAGGACCCCTCCATGGATCACCCCTTCATCACTGTTGGAACAACGCTCAAAGACCTCATCTATGACATGACCACATCCGGCTCTGGATCAGGTACTGCTCACTTACCTGCACTTACATTTTAGTTTTTAACTATCGCTACAATACTCAAAGACCTTGCACTAAACACAAATGACTGTGGGAAATCCTTGTATTATTGTGTTTATTAGTTTGACCTCTTATTGGTCAAACTAATAAGATTGCACTTCCTTGAGAAAGAAATGCAATTTTCAAAAATGGGTGTGACCAAATAGCTGTCCCACTCTGGCTGCTTTGAATGCAGATGTAAAACTAGGTACAGATGTATCTTTTGCCATGTTGGAATGTTGATCGCAGTTTTTTTTTCAATTTGAGGAGCAGAAAGCTTTTTGCTTTTAATTTATTTTCATTTATTAATATGGCACCAGTTCATAACAAATACCCATCTGCAGGGCGTCCAGTTTAGGATAACTGCTGATGTCCTCACTGTTTGGAATTATGTCCTCTTCCTGCCTGTCCTGAAGCCTCAGAGTAGGCAAAAAAACCACAGGCTTTATGTTGCAGCTACGCTAGGCCTTGTTGATGACCAGCTGTTCATTGTGTGTGATCATTAGCTGCTGACTTAATTTGGAATCTGTCTGGAACAGGGCTCCTGAGTCCCATCAAGTTAGTCACAAACTTGACCTAGTTTCTTAATTATGTGGCTGAAAAAAGCCTGAGGTTGCAGTAGTGCAACAAGTCCTTCTGAAATAAACCCTCTGAACACGGAACATCTCCCTGAGGTTCAACAAGAATACCCATATAGTACTCTAAGCCAATCGGAGATGGCGCGATCACCAACCCATTATAGAAAAGATTTCACTGATATCAAACTATTCGTTGGCTCATTTATAGCTGCTGACCAGTTGCATGTTTCATTGGTATTTTGACATTTTTCATGCAGTCATTCAGGCTAGATTTTCTCCATGCTGTAGTGTTATAGTAATCGAGACCGGTCTTGAAACCACTTTTTGATGGTTTTAACTCAGACTCGACCGCATTTGGTCTCAGTCTTATGTCGGTCTACGACATTGAGGACTCTGGGTTTTATTTCAAGACCACAACTGTATCACTTAAGTGCCAGCATATTGTCTAGTTTATTTGTCAACATCCTTGTTTTCAGTGGATGCAAAACATACAGATTCAAATCCAAGCAGTAACGTGACTTACTAATTACATGTTTTTGTTACCACTGCCACCCATCACCTCCCCCTTTAACTTGCACGCGGTGCTCCAAGACATGCGCAGTTTGTCTTTGAGTGGGAGAAAATGTCTGTCTAATCATTGGTAATAAATTTCCCTACATAAATGATAAGAAAGTACGACATTTGAATTCAGCAGCGCTTCACTTTCAGAGACGGTTGGGACTAAGTCCAACTTAGTGTCACTTTGAAAAGAAGCTCAAAGAAAGGTAAGCTTTGTGAAATGATGTTACTAAAGCTAGTTGTACAGGGACAGATATGTTGCATTTGTGATTGAAAAAATCCTGTCACTTACTGCGCTTATTGTGCAGAGGTGTTGACTGACGTGCCACACGTGTGACGACACTGTGACCAAATGCTGCAATATAGTGATGTGACTTTCAC
>NW_015114807.1:86284-92469 GCF_001443285.1 Poecilia latipinna
TATAGAAAAGATTTCACTGATATCAAACTATTCGTTGGCTCATTTATAGCTGCTGACCAGTTGCATGTTTCATTGGTATTTTGACATTTTTCATGCAGTCATTCAGGCTAGATTTTCTCCATGCTGTAGTGTTATAGTAATCGAGACCGGTCTTGAAACCACTTTTTGATGGTTTTAACTCAGACTCGACCGCATTTGGTCTCAGTCTTATGTCGGTCTACGACATTGAGGACTCTGGGTTTTATTTCAAGACCACAACTGTATCACTTAAGTGCCAGCATATTGTCTAGTTTATTTGTCAACATCCTTGTTTTCAGTGGATGCAAAACATACAGATTCAAATCCAAGCAGTAACGTGACTTACTAATTACATGTTTTTGTTACCACTGCCACCCATCACCTCCCCCTTTAACTTGCACGCGGTGCTCCAAGACATGCGCAGTTTGTCTTTGAGTGGGAGAAAATGTCTGTCTAATCATTGGTAATAAATTTCCCTACATAAATGATAAGAAAGTACGACATTTGAATTCAGCAGCGCTTCACTTTCAGAGACGGTTGGGACTAAGTCCAACTTAGTGTCACTTTGAAAAGAAGCTCAAAGAAAGGTAAGCTTTGTGAAATGATGTTACTAAAGCTAGTTGTACAGGGACAGATATGTTGCATTTGTGATTGAAAAAATCCTGTCACTTACTGCGCTTATTGTGCAGAGGTGTTGACTGACGTGCCACACGTGTGACGACACTGTGACCAAATGCTGCAATATAGTGATGTGACTTTCACAAATGATCCGATTCTTCTGAATGGCTCTATACTACACTGCTCAAAAAAAATAAAGGGAACACTCAAATAACACATCCTAGATCTGAATGAATAAAATATTCTCATTGAATACTTTGTTCTGTAAAAAGTTGAATGTGCTGACAACAAAATCACACAAAAATCATCAATGGAAATCAAATGTATTAACCAATGGAGGCCTGGATTTGGAGCCACACACAAAATTGAAGTGAAATGTTCCCTTTATTTTTTTGAGCAGTATATATATGTACGATAGAACTGGAGCCCCACTGAGAGGCGTTCTTTGTTTTTGTAATGCTCTGTGTACACTAGGAGTTGAACGACTACATATTTTTTAAGGTCAACTACATCATGATAATAGTCGAGTCGATGTCGACTAGTCGCGGTGACGTCATAGTGACGTAAGCGCAAAACCCTTCACAACTACTTGGAGGCTTTATCAGCTATTTTCACTGCAAATATTGCCCCCCTCCCCTTCTCCCGCTTTTACTGAGTCTATTATGCAGAATTAAAAGAGCAATAAACAGATCATTCTTCGTGAGCAGCGGAGAAAAGTTCGTTGCACAAAGTCGGGTCTGACTTTTTTCTTTTTTTTTTTTCCAAACACCGGCTGATGATCTCTGGGTAGTTACTCGTATAGGAGTCAAATTATCACACTGACCACTGGTGCTTTTGGAACATCACAAACCAAACTTATTATGAACGGATCCTGTTTGGTTACAGTTGAATTCAACGAAGCCTCCTGCTGCTCTTCCGCGCAATGCGCAGCAGGAGGCTCTTCTGACTCATAGTCGGTTCGGCTCTCTGAACCAATATGCAGACGGCGGTCGAGATCGCCTCTATCAGATCCTCAGAATGAAGCTTGGACTTAGTTTCCAGATGTAGTCAAACCATATCTTTATAAGAGCGTAAAGCTGCCAGGTTAAAAGCTTCAATACGCAGGGTGACGTTGATTAGTTGGGGTAGTTGAG
Source organism: Poecilia latipinna (assembly GCF_001443285.1). NCBI lineage: Eukaryota > Metazoa > Chordata > Actinopteri > Cyprinodontiformes > Poeciliidae > Poecilia > Poecilia latipinna. Next base: position 88,054 of record NW_015114807.1, read on the forward strand.
GGATAAAAAAGCCTGACATCAAGCCACGTTGTTGCACATTTCTCCAGTAGTCTTTTTTTTTTTTTTTTTAAGGATTTTTTCGGCACTAGTTTATTTGACAGCAATCTGACTGTAAGGGGGCAGAGAGAGCGGAGCGGGGGAGAGAGGCATGGGCCCAGCGAATGGAAGACGGGAGTCGGACTCCTGACTACCCCGGGCTAAAGTCTCTGTATGCGGGGCGCCTTGCTAACCACCGCGCCGCGCAACGCCCCTATTGCGGTAGCCTATGCTGTAATTTACAGATTGTCTTTGTTAAATTATTTACATTTTTATACAATTTGAGCTTTCTGACGAACTCACCTAGTCCACCTTCTTTCATTTCCTTGGAAAAATCTGTTTTGTCATCTGATTGCGACTAGTTGACTGGCCCAGAAAAAAGTAATTGCGACTAGTCGACTAATTGGTGCAACCGCTAGTGAGACCCCTAGAAAGACTGTGTCTGTGTTCAAACTGAGTCAGTAAAGTTTTAGAAAGTCACAGTTATGTAAAGCATGTAATAGTGATGGTGCAAACCTAACGAGTTTCCATTTACATGACGGTGATTTAAAGAGACCAGAAGCCTCGTGTTTGAGGCTCAGGGCGTTCTCTGGGACAAACATCCTGTTCAGGATTTCGTGTCATAAAGCTATTCTGTGCAGCACGAAGAGCATGCACACACCACACACCATCCCAAAGCAGAGTTGCATTCACTACACCACATCAATGCTTTGCATGCACTCACTTTATTCTTTGCATTCTATTTTTTTTTTTTCATTCATGATATTTTCTAATTGTTGAGTTGTCTGTGTCATGGATGGAAATGAATGAGTTGTGTTGTGGCAGTGTTGTGCACTGATCCCTTTAAATGGAGTCAAACCCAGCCCAGCCCACAGCCTACCTGTGTGTCCTGAAAGCTCTGACAGTTAAGGTTCCAATTTACACTACCACCATATTGCTCTGTGTGTGTGTGTCTCTCTCTCTCCCTCTCTCTCTCTCTCTTTCTCTCTCTCTCTCTTTCTTTCTCTCTTTTTTCTCTTTCTCTCTCTGTCTCTCTCTCTCTGCAGAACCTACTGGGTTGTAGCATATACAGTGCTGACTCAGTGTTGTGCCTGCTGGAAGCAGACAAGTTGCAGCTTGCAGAAATTACTCACGAATTTCCCTGGAATAGAGTTACATTACATTCCATGGGATGTAAATTGTTTCCTTAACCTGAGATTTCTCAACATCTGCCAAGACTTCCAACTGCAAACAGACTCTGCTGCACCCGGTTCAGCTAAACAGCTTCTTACACTGTTTGCACTTTCTTTATCTTTATTTTATAAACCACATTTATGGGGAAATTAGCTAACTTTTAATCTTCTTTCTGTTAACCCAAGTAAAACACTGGAGGGTGTTGGGCTTGTGTTTGGCATGGTGCACTGACAGATCAAACAAAGAAAACACAAGAAAGAAAAAAAGAGAAAGGGAGCCATTTTGATAAGGGGGTACCAATTAATCGGCCAGCCGATTTATCACAACGGATTTCCTTCATTTAGGGAGATCGGTGATCAGCCCATACTTAAAGGTGAAGCTGAGCTCATCTGCCTCAGCAAAGGTCTGAACATCAACCACTGTTTCTCTGCTGTGACAGAGGTTTGACTAGCAGGTCATATCTGCACGACTGCACGTAACAATAGTCACCCCATTGTTACCAAGTCAACCATTGGATCCAGCTGAGTCATCAGATGATTTCTGTGTGTTTCCTTGTTGATGTGATGGTGTGGCACATGAGCAGCTGTTGGTGTGTTTGAAAAGCTGTTTTGGTAGAGTCAAAACAGAGCTGTCCCTCAGAATCTGTCAGCAGTCGTGTTGTGGTGGACCAGTGGAGATGGACATGAGCTACACTGGCAGAGCTGGAGGGCGGCTCCTCGTCACCATCACAGCCCAATCTAGTCTGAGACCAGTTAAGATCACTGGTTCTGTTCTGGGACCAGCTCCTGATCTGCTACGAATCATTTCATCAATTGGTGAACTGACCGCCCTGGAAGACTTTGCAGATGACCTCTGATCTTGACCTGTGTCGAACTGCAAATATCAGTTCAGTGCCTGAAGTTCACTGCTGCTGTTTGTATGATGCAATAAACAATCAGTTCCCATAAATCTTTTATTTTTTAAAATTTTATGTAACCTTTATTCCACCAGAAAAATTCCATTGAGATGAAAAATCTCTTTTGCAAGAGAATACTGGGAATAAGAGACTGGCAGCAGCTTGCAGAGATTACTGAACATTCACAGCAAAAAGCAGACAGAAATAAATGAATTAAAAGATTCCTCAATTAGAGACAGATGATTCCTTCTCAAAATCAGAAAAAAGCCTTAAAAACATTTAGACAGCAGCAACTTTAGGTTAATGTATTTCTGCAATTGTTTCCAAGAAGAGCAGAAGAATGAAAAGATTTCTTTGCATGTTCAGTTTGGACTTTAGAAATAAGTCCTGATAATGAAGAGGGTATTCTCATATGGCCTCATGAATAAACATATGCCAGACTAGTTCATATTTATTTAAATTCCCACATACAGTTACAGTGACGTGTAGTAACATAGACAGTCATGAACTAAACCAAACAGAACATTTCCACTACACACCTCTAGAGGTCTCTCCTTCTCCAGATCAAGCCTCTGTCCCAGCAGGTCTCCTGCTAGCAGAATTAACTCTAAATGTTGGGTAATCATTTAGGTTGATCGCTCATTAAAACTTTCTATCAGCTGAGGAGGACCCCGCTGCTGAAAGAACCAGTGCTGGAGGTGGAGCTGATGCCACAGATCTTGGTCACGACCCGAACCCTGGTTCTGTGCAGCCGGGCGTTACCAACGTTACCAAGCAAAGTATCAGGCTACCTGGCTCAGAATATATCTGTGACTTAAGCAGCTGTGGTTGAAACATTTGCTGCTATTTTTTACCAGCTGACGCTACTAAATATTAGCTGCCATGAAAAAGAACCTTGAGGCAGATTCAGCCAGAAATGCGAAGGTTATCCCAGGGAAGAAAATGTACCCATCTCTTTTTTTCAAAGGTTTTATGTTTTTCTTTATTTTAAGGCTTAAAAATCCAAGTAAAAATCAATTTATTTAAAAATTACATCCAAAAAACCTTTAGTAAATATTTATTTGAAACAATTATGGCAGTAAATAGTTTTTTTGTAAGACGAATAATTTATTCATAGATCTGTTTATTACCATTCAGTGATTTGTCCTGCTGCAACCCTTCACCATCGATCCTTCCTGTCCAAAAAAACTGGAGTCATTGTCGCGTCCTGAACTGTGTGGCTCAAACTGGGCTGCAGTCGTTCAGTAGAACCAGCTCCTCCTCTTCATCACTCCATCCAGATTCTTCTTCTAAAACTGGAGATAAATCGCTCACAGCTTCTGGGTATTCAGTCTTAGTTGTTTACAGTGTGACCTACAGTCATTATATCATAAGATGGAATTTATAATATTCTGAGAAATATTTATTAAAAGTTTTTTGTAGCACAGTAGTTCATCCTTTTAAATAATGTTAGTGACACTTGAATCTCAACAGTAGAACCATTTCCTTTTCCCCTAGCTACTGTGCTGTGAAGTGATGACATGAAGCAGAACAAACCAAACAGGCAGATGAGAGAGAGCAGCTAGAGGAACAACCAGGAAGGTAGAGCGAGACATCAAGTCAGAGCTGCAGGATAGACAGTAGAGGACCTAATCCCTCCCTTTGCATATCAACACCTTCATAAAATAAGTTTTAGGCCAAAACGATTTAAAAATCCCTTTTGACAAAGAAAGACTTAGACCATTATTTTAGGAAGGTGCTAATATCTCAGGCTCTGTCTTTGTTATATAACTGTTTGAGGGTGCTGAAAGCCAAACCAGAGGACATGTTGTCCTCTGGTCCACATGTCCAATGCGGGGTCATTAGACAGTGCCTTCAGAGCAGCTTCCACAGCCTCTGAAGGGCTGCGGCCCAGCTGCTGCCCCAGTTGCCCTGTAGTTCTTCTCTTCTTCTTGGCTGCTTTTGCCTCACCTGACAGGATTGGTTAGTCGTCTCTTCATAAGTCATTTTCATGGTGGTGGCGTGTTTCTGGGGTGAAGAGGTGTCAATCACCTGCAGGTGTTCCCTCTGATGTCTCCTCAGAGATGGAGATTGTTAGCTCTTTTCCTCCTGTTTATCTCCAGAGATTTTTTTCTTCATTTAACGTCTTAAGCTCCAGCTGCTTTGGTTTGGCTCTAACTAAGGCCAGTCAAGACCTCAGTTCCAGGTAACAAGCAGGTGTCTTACACATCACTGAGTTGCATGCAAATCCTGAATGGCCTCCTTTAAGCGTACGGAGATACAATCACTTGAAGATACTGATTTATAAAACTCTACTACTGGCTCCAACCTAC
>NW_015114807.1:96376-96816 GCF_001443285.1 Poecilia latipinna
ATTCATTGAATGGCCTATTATCCGGTGCCTTATAATCCGGTGCGCCTTATAGTGCGGAAAATACGGTACTTAAATTCTCTCCTACAATCATCTGTTACTTTACATTCTTTACGCTCCAAAAACATTTTTTTTTTGCCTGTCCCAAACACAGAAAAAGGGAAACAAGCATTTAGTGTAATGACTCCTACTGTTGTGATCCTTGTTTTTCTGTGTAGTTATTTTGAGGTATTCTGTGTTTAGTCCTGTTCCTGTCCTGTCTTCCCTGTTGATTGCTTCCCAGGTGTGTGTAGTTCCCTGATTACCCTCCCTGTGTATTTAAGTCCACCTGTTGTCTTTGTTCCTTGTCAGGTCATCATCTATGGCAGAGGTTCCCAAACTGTAGGGCGCGCCCCCTAGGGGGGCGCCGTGTCATTGCAGGGGGGGCGCGGGAAGCCGTCTGG
>NW_015114807.1:102969-105464 GCF_001443285.1 Poecilia latipinna
TGGAATCCACTGGGGGGGCGCAGAAGAAAAAGTTTGGGAACCACTGATCTATGGTATGTCTGTCTGTCGCTACATGTCTTGTGTCCTCTGTGCGCCCTGTGTTGCTGATTCTGTTATCTTGGATTTATTCATTAAACACCTTCTAATTGTCTGCCTGGGCCTATGAGCGTCTTCCTCACCGCCAAAAAAATCACATCATGACACCCACTGGATGGAATAAACTAAAATTTTTGGATCTTATTTCTTTTTCTAGCAGTTTTAAAAACATGCAACATGATTCAATGTCATTGTTTTTAATTAGTTTTACTTTTGTGTGTTCCAGGTTGTTGTGTGTTGCAGTTTTCTGCCCAGGCCCCTCTTGAAAATGAGATCTGGATCTCATTGTTTTTTGTTTTTTTTTTGACATGGTTAAATAAAGGAAATAATCACAATAAAAAACAAGGTTTTACTTTCAGTGGTTTATGTTCATGTGGAAGAAGAATGTCATGTTTAACTTCAAGAGGTGGAGCTGTGAGGTACTTGGTAGTTTTCATTCATTTATAGATTTCTGCACATTTAGCAGTGCTGTTGTGCATTCACAGCGTGCACACAGCAACAGTAGAAAGGATCAGTCTCAATGTAAGAAGACAAACACTTGGCTGTTTTTCCTTTCTTTTCTGTATCTGGCAGCTCAGAAAAGAAGATGCTGAGTCCAACAGGAACAGAGCCTTTCAGCTTTGTGAGCCTCTCCTGTGTTTTGTGGGTTTTCCTTACAGGCCTGCCTCTGCTGGTCCAGAGGACCATCGCCAGAACTATCATCCTGCAGGAGAGCATCGGGAAGGGACGTTTTGGCGAGGTGTGGAGGGGTAAGTGGCGTGGTGAGGAGGTGGCGGTGAAGATCTTCTCCTCCAGAGAAGAGCGCTCCTGGTTCCGTGAGGCTGAGATCTACCAGACCGTCATGTTGCGCCACGAGAACATCCTGGGCTTTATCGCTGCCGATAACAAAGGTGAGCCAAGGCCTCAGCACCCTCTGTGAGAAAACTATACCAGCAGCTCGGTCAAAGGAAGAAATTGAGTGAAGATGAAAATGATTAAAGTTTAAGAACTTACACAATAAACAATGGAGACCCATCTTCTCTACTCATTAGTGTGGGATTATCAGCTCATCTTGATTTCTCCATTCAGAACAGCACCTCTCATAGTGAAGAGGGGGTAGGGAGGTGTTCTAGTCGAGTTCATCCTGTGGATGGTGGTTTTGTGTGTGTGTGTCTGGGCAGATAACGGAACCTGGACTCAGCTGTGGCTGGTGTCAGACTACCATGAACACGGCTCCCTGTTCGACTACCTGAACCGCTACACGGTCACTGTGGAAGGCATGATCAAGCTGTCGCTATCCACCGCAAGCGGCCTGGCCCACCTTCACATGGAGATCGTAGGGACACAAGGTGAGCTGCTACACACAGCTTCATAATAGAGTTCAAACATCAATTAATACGAACATGTTTCTTTTTAATTGATTTAATCTCTAAAATTGCTGTGGAAATTCAAGTTTATCTCACTGATTTTAATCCTCCAGTTTCAGAAGGCTTTGTTAAAATAATCTTTGACTAACCCAGTGCCGTATTTAAAACCTAGATTGATTCTTGTGGTGACCACAACTTGTTGGCAACTGTTTGTTGACGTTCTAACTGTATGTGCAGGAAAGCCAGCTATCGCTCACAGAGACCTGAAGTCCAAGAACATCCTGGTGAAGAAGAACGGGACCTGCTGCATCGCTGACCTGGGTCTGGCTGTTCGACATGACTCCGCCACCGACACCATCGACATCGCTCCAAACCACAGAGTGGGAACCAAAAGGTAAGTGTTTTTATTCCATCAGCCTGTCTAAATGGTGCCAGATCACATCGTGAGCCTTTTCTGTGTCCCTCGGTGGCCTCTCCTGTACTTCAGCTCGCTCTCTAGCTAGCTTTATAGCAGGCCCATTGGACTGTGTGAGGGGGCCACTCAGCTTGGCTGTATATGAAGACTGAGTTGGTAATGAAATACATACATGATGGTGAGAGAGAGAGGCATACAGATAAAAGATAAAAAGAGACAGACGAACAACATAGACAATAGAAAAGAAAATGAATATAGAAATTGGTCTTCCAGAAGTTTCCCATGTACCTCTACCTCCCTGCCCCAGCTGCAGCTACTCACCTGTGATTAGCTCTTGTGGTTTCTTCAGATTGCAGTATTCCTCACTGTTTCCTCCGTTAATTTTCCTATGCCTTCCTTGTGTCCTCCAGAAGTTTCTTGATTAAATATTAATTCCATTACCATCCTAAGTCCCATGCTACATTTTGGTCCAGTCAACACTGACACTATCCGACACCTAGAAGATGAGTAAAATAATAAAGAATAAAAAAACTTTTTCAAATTTTGTTTTTTCTTTGGAATGTTTTGTTGAACATGACCTACAGTCATGTTCATGTTGAAATTGATTTATCGCAATAAATCAATTTATTGCATGATAA
>NW_015114807.1:111427-115415 GCF_001443285.1 Poecilia latipinna
ATTAAAAGTTATTGGGGCCACAGTCAGTGGTTTTTGTCATTATGGAGAAAAATGTAGATTAATTTATCTGCTTAATTTGTGATGGGATCTGGATCCACGGTGAATATTAGCTAAACCGCATAAAATGCGGCTAAATAGCCGATGTTAATATGATTGTAATTTCACGGATAAACGTAGTACATGACCGATTTTTTATTTTTTATTTTTTTTTTTAATGTTGTCGGTCAAGATAACGGATAACAAAAGTCTAGCTCGACCTGCCACCCTAACACCAACTCACGCACATCTTCATTCACAGACTTGTAAATCGATTTTTCTTGGACATTATGATGTTAGCTTGTCGATGTCTCAGTTTTTTCCGCTGGGAAAATCAATAAGCAGCATTTTGTGACTGCTGCTCCTCTAGTGGCGAGAAGCCGTAATGTTGGCTGGTAACAATCGGAATGCATTATGGGAGATGTAGTTTGTAGTCAATACGTGCTCAAAACCTATTTTAAGTCAATCATGGGCCTATAAAACACTGGGGGAGGGTACATAAAATGCCTTGAGTTTGACACATGTGCTTGTACACTATGCCCATCACTTGGTTATGTTGTTCTATGTACGCTTTCCCTGCCAGCATCTTGCACCCTGCTGTTATGTGCTGGACTGTCTCAGGGGCCTCCTTGCACAACCTACACCTTGGATTTTGTCTGGTGTGGTAGATCTGAGCCTCTATCACAGGACGAAAAATGGGATTTTCGGCAGCTATTGACACCTTGTTCTGCCGTGCGCACGGAGATTGAGGGCTTTCGGCAAGAGGTTTTTGTCAGAGTCGAGCACTGCCAAAAATGGTCAAAAATGCTGTGTGTCCGTGTTCCCCTATCACCCCCCTCCCCTTGTGCCTAGCAGAGGTTTTCGTATTTAAATGAAGTTGCTGAGTGCCATGCAAATGCAAATCAACTGTTGAGCACCGCCTTTTGACTCTTATTTATTTTGTAGCTAACCCTTTTTACCTTCTGTTCACCATAAAGAAGTATGTTTGGAGAAAGAATATTAAAACAATCTATCTTATCCATTAAAATATATATTGCTTGTGTGTTAGGAGCACTGAAAAATTTAGTTTTGGTTGAATTGATATAAAAGAAGAATATGCATGATTACGTACAGTAGACTTTTGTGAAATGTGATCTTACTTTGACATTCCTCCTATCTGAAGATTTATCTTGTGAAGGGAGGAATTGCACAACTTAATCAAAAATAATAATAAAAAACATGTTCCAGAGTGGTTAATTGTACATAAAGTATTTTTGTGAATAATATTCAAACTAATGTTAATGTTCACTGATTGCTTTAAAGACCCAGAGTCATGCTATGTTGGAGTGGTAGTGACACCATTCCACATCACAATACAGGACTTAAGAAACTACAGATGATTTATCAGTATTCAGTTGCTTAACTCTCAAGTTTAAATTGAAGAACAAAATGGTTGAAAATATGTGATACCTTCTGATAGGGTATAAACATTTGTATTCTTTTTTTAAAGTTTTGTTAGTTAAGCACTAAATATAACTCACGGATTATGAATCGTATTCTGTATAAACTCAAAATGAGAAAGCTCAAAGTAGAATTGAGTAAATAAACATCTACACATTTAAAAACATTTTAGCAATTAATTATAATAAAAATAAAATATACTGGACGTAACTTTTGAAAACATAACTTTTTAAAATGTTTTTTTTTCTGTCAAGTTTCATTTAACACTCCAGTCCAGTTGGTGGCAGTAATGCGCTTTCATAGTTGGTCAGGCAGCCACCATTAAACTCCAGAGGAAGATTTGCACCGGTGCTAACAAGTGCTACTGCGAGACCCAACATGAAAGAAAATGCCCGTGCGTTGTGTGAAATGGTGGAAAAAGTCCTATTTCACGGAGTTATCTTTTCAGTATCGTTTTGATATCAAGCAATGTTCCGGCGGAAAACAACAGATGACACCGCGGCGGTCCAACTAGGCCAAACTCACGGTAAGAAAGCTTTTATGAATAGCGAGCACGTGCAGCGAGGCGAGTTGCTTTGTTTGTTTCTTACAGAAAGCGGTCTGTCGTTTTCATAATCTCAAAACAAGTGTAGGGTGAGATTTCGTATTGTATTTTTTATTACATGTGATGTTCTGAACTCTTAAAAATACTCGCATCTCCTTTTATTTTTTCAGACCTGAAAAATGGCCGAGCCTCCGCAGCCAGGCCTCAGACCACGGTGCCGAGGCGTTCTGACGGAGTCCACCAGGACAAAGAGAAATTCAGTAAGTTATGATTTCACATTTAGTCAATAGTGAACACTCACATATTTGGAAGGAAAAGTGGTTATTTTATTTTATTTATTTTGCTATAACGCAGTGCAGCAAGGCAGAGTGTGGAAAGCAGTAGAGATAGACAACATGGCGGACGGAGCCATGAAGCCGGTATGTATTATGTACAGTCACTGCGTTGATTCCCGACTGTATAATGGTTGGTTGAGAATAATTTTAACTCATTTACTTATGTATTTTTGAGAAAACGATATATTTGCTACAATATATTTTTTTTATTTTACATTTATTTCCACAGACTCCACAGAATGGGAGTCACATTTGTGTCAATCAGACTCTACAGGAACATTCTTATGTCCGTGTTGAGGACAGAGATGCAACTGTGTGCGAGTATCTACTATTTTAGAATGTTAATATTTTATGCTTCAATATTGTTTATGTACATAATGTAATTATGCTATGTATTGACAATGCACACAAATGTTTTCCAGCTGCACCCAGGATCTACTGCCAGTCATCCAGATGTAGCTAAAGAAAGAAGCAGGTAAGATTTATTACTAATCTAGAGATGTCACAATTCCTTGAATGATTAAAGCACTGTGATTTATTAAAATCCATCAAAGCAAATTATCTGCCTCAGAGTTTGTTGAACTATGTTTTACTATTTATTACCAACTGCTTTTAATTATTTTTTCTTCCAATTGTTTCCAAGTGTTTTCTCTTTTTCATTAAAGTTTTTATTTTTTGTAAGAATGTATTAATGTGTTTTGTTTGTTTGTTTTAATGTCTTATGTGTGCATACTAAGCTGGAAGTTGCCAAATAATTTCACTGTAGTTTCATAATGACTAAAAGATGCCTGTAGCTCATAATGATTGTCTGTTCTGTATTAACAGCTAATGGAGGAAGGCAGAGAGTACTGGCAGCAGAGGAGGTGGCATTCTGGGAGGATGGCAGCTATGAGGCGGTGTCAGGATGGACTCCAAGTTCCTCCAACCAGGAGCTCAGTGACGTCAGGTCTACAAGACAGGAAGAGACGTCAGCTCTATGCTACAGGAGAGATGTTGGGCCTGTCCTGAACGCAGCATAATGTTTGATCATGTTTGGACAAAAAAACACTGCCAGATAGTCCAGAAATGGACAAGCGTTTATGTCTTATTTTGTGTGCAAACAGTAAAAACAAATAAAATGAAATAAAGAAAAAAAACAACTTCTTTGTCTCTTTTATGTTCCTCATATATGAAAATGTTGCATATAAGCAATATCAAATGAATATATTTTAATACAGCATTTATTTTTTATATAGATTTTTTAAAAATACAGCATTAAAAATATTAATGATTGGGGCAGGGTTTATTTATAAAGGCATAAGTGCTGTCCAATGGGCACACATCAACCAACCAATTACATGTCAATGATGAACTGTGATGTCATTGTTTTTCCATCCAATGACTGAGAATCCACATGGGTCTGCTGAAGCGCCTTTGCATATGCTAGGCTATTCGTATGCTAAGTAGAGTTGTTAACACCTCCCGCCCGCCCGCTGCCCCGCACTGCCACTCTCCCCCTCCAAGGATTCCGCATTCGACAGAATTCGACTCCCGTGACTGAAAACGTAGACTGTCGATTGCTGACGATATCTGTCGCTGATGAGCTGAGTTTGCGTCAGAATACAGGGTCAAAAATCCCACTTTTCGTCCTGTG
>NW_015114807.1:121648-122091 GCF_001443285.1 Poecilia latipinna
TTAGTATTAATACAGTTAATCGTAGAGCATGCGTATATAGTGGATTGAGCAGGATTAGTTTGAATAAAATCTTAGAAGGCCTGCAGGAGAGACTGTTATCAGGGAGGAACCACACCATAAATTAACTCTGACACACAGGCAGTGTGTCAAGCGAGCAGGCAGCGGAGGAGACATATCAAGTAATATCCCACAGGGAGAGGAAAAAAAACCCCAACAACTTAAGGATAAACAAACTAACAACACATTATACTTTTAATAATTCCAATTTAATTAGTAGAACATTTAGTTAAAATTAACACGATTGGAACTAGTCAAGCTTGTAGTCTTATATTAACAGCCTAATGTTGTTAATATAAGTGATGTTAAACTGTAACATCACTTAGTCAAACATATAATCAAAACTAGTATAACAGTAATTAGAAAATGTCTAGAATAAATGTCCT
>NW_015114807.1:128198-129574 GCF_001443285.1 Poecilia latipinna
GAGAGCAGGTAGCTGGTTATGAAGTTATGAAATAAGCAAATTTGCTGCTATTTTACTAAATAAGCCCTACTTCTTCTGTTTAGCCTGTAACAACTTGGCTACAGACTGCTTTAAAGAGCAAAAAAGCTCAGAGGGGTTAACTCTACGTAATTTTTCGATGTTAGCTCCTCTGAGAGATCTAGAATTGTAAGACAGTGATGTCAAGGCAAAGAAAACTCAGTTCTGCTGGTAGGGCCTTTCAGACATCCAGGGGCCCCTATGGTTGAATTGTAACACAAACCATAGATCTAAAACTGTAGCAGTCTTCTATTGAGAATGATAATGTTATTCAATTTTATTTAATGCATTTAACCCTCCTGTTACGTTCGTTTCTGAGGTACAGCAATAATGTTTGTGAGTCAATTTGACCCGGGGAGTGTTTTATCATGCAATATTGTCAGAAACCAAAAAAATCCTCCAAATCTTTTTTGTGTCTGATTATTAACTCCAATACTAACCATTTCAATCAATATTTGTGCAATTATGTTTTTTATTCCTCACAAATAAAGGATCAATGACAACAATTTACTCATTTGGACATAAAAAAATGTAAATCACATTTTTTTATGTCCACTGAAAAACCTAAACACAAAATAACACTAATTATCTTTGAAAGTGATTTTTTTGTAAAAAAATTTTATATTACATTTAGATTTTTTTTTTTTGAAGGGGTCACCTTTTTGTAATTGAACTTGAGACACTATTCTGCCCTGGGTCAAATTGACCTGCTGACTAAAATCAAGACAAATGAGTCCTGAAGATGATCCTCCAGGTGGATTTCCAGTTTAAACCTGCATGTTCAAAACATAACTGGGTTTTTCATCACATGCTGCCCAGATTTTTATGTCATATTTAGCTGGTGTGGAAGGCATATATTGTGTAAATGAGCAGCGACCTCTGAATGCCAGCGGTGATCTTTATGAATGCCACAAATCTTCCATCTACTGTGACATTGGGGCCTGTTTTATAGGACAGGAGAAGTTACAACCCACATGTTCCACACTGTTCTATTAGCTGCTATTGTCAAATCAGATTACTCTGGAGAAAAGTCTCCAGAAACATTATGGCCCATAATATTACCCTGCCTGTCTCTGCATCCCTTAGACTGGCTGTTGATTCATCCTTTGACTTGAAAACTCTGGTCAGAATGAGGACCCCCCTCAAATATGCATCTAAATGCATCTGGTCCAGCTCCTTCCAGTTCTCTTCAAAAACTCGCCTTCCTTTTAGACTTGTCATTTCAACAATGATTTTCTGTATTGCACTAGACATGAGTAGCTCAGACTGACTTGATGTTTGTGATGTGAGTTACTGCCATCCTGGCATGATCATCAAGA
>NW_015114808.1:0-4485 GCF_001443285.1 Poecilia latipinna
TAAATAATTTTCTGTAAAAAATTTATTATTTTCATACTTGGGGTAAAAATTTTTTTTTTTTTTTTTTTTTTTTTTTTTAACAACAATAGCTAAATAAATTGAAGTAAAAATCTGTTTTTCTGACAGACATCGAGTAGCACGGTACAGAAAGATCTACATATTTTTTCTGTGTAGACGATAGAGGTTGATCCAAAGATCAATAATCTTTTGATGAATAAAAGATTCACTGGTCAGAATAAAGCAGCCTAAAAAAAAAAAAAAATGATACTGCAACAACCGCAACAAAGATATTTCTCCATTATTTAACACCTTTACAGTTAATTGTTGGACTAATTTCTCTGCTGGTTGTTTCAGGGATGGCACCAAATCATAAAGTCCCACATCTTTCTCTGTGCAGTGTGAAAGAAGTTACTGTAAAGATTTTTGAAATCAAACATCAACATTAATCGCAGTAATTGTGGCATGTTCATGTCTTACATGGGTTTTGAAACCTTACGGTGCATGCTCAGCTTAAGAGGATATAAAACTCATTCAAGAAGGATCAAACACCAAAAAAGAAAAACATAATTTATTATTCAACAAAAGCATAATCAAATCCTGTTTAAGCACAGTTCATGCTAATCTGATACATTTTGCAGATAGCCTTATAAACCATATTAGAAAGAATTTCACCAGGTAGGACTAATTGTTTTTTTGTTTTGTTTTTTCCTTTCAGTGATGTTTGCTGTTATATCCAATTACAGTATTAAGACAAGAGGTGCAGCACACCATTAAGGTTACGTTTGGCCTAATTAATGCTGACTTTAGGAGTTGACTTTAGCAATGCCACACATGGAGCCTGAAACGCCCCATACTGTGAAGTTTTCCAGAGGTCTCAGCAAAACACTCTAATGAGGTTATTAAAACAAATTTTGGTAATTTTCAGAAACTGAAAAAAAAAAAAAGAAGAAATAGATCAACATTTCTCTAATTACGCTTATGGAGATTTATTTCTGCACATGTTCAATCAGGTAATTTAAAGTGGAGCTTTTTCCTACATGTCAAGAAATTATGGCAAGATGTACCATCATTGCTATGGAGATTCGGGCCTGTGGGGATATTACAGACAGGTTTAAATTGACAGTGTAATACAGCAGGAGGGCTAGGTGAATGTTCTTTCTTTCTTCACCTCCATTCTAATTAAATGAGCTCCCAAATTTCAGTCGTTGGCATCTTATACCATGCTGCCCGGCAGGAGGAGATGGTTTATTTGTTGATCTTATTTGCATAAGGTAATTATAGCTGCTGGAAATGTGCAGCTGTGTGTTTGTGTATCGCCTTGCTCACACATCTCCTGTGTGTGTGTGTGTGTTTGTGGGTGTGCGAATGTAAGCTTAGTGCCAGACTTGGTGGCAGATTCGCAGTTCAAAAGGAGGACAGGAAAGGTTGTGAGAAGCCAAGTTACAAAGAGAAGAATCATAAAAGTGAAGTCAGTGTAGATTATAAGTCAGAAGGAGGAAAAGTCATAAGATGAGAGGGAGGGGGAAGGGTCAGTGGGGGTGGAAGAGTTAGGACATGGGCAACGGGAAAAAAGGAGGGTGAAGGTAAGGCTTTTGTCACTGGTGGTAACATACTGGATAGACCTATAAAAACAAGACTCCCTGTCCAAAGTGAGCACAGATATGCTTAAATGGAGAACAGTCTTTTGCAGCTAACTGTAAGATAAAATCTCATACATATAATTAAAGAGGAAATTAGCACTTGCTAATTTATGTAAAAGAACAACCCTCAAGACACAATGATAGATTTGTTATTTAGACACGAGCAGCGTTCAGTTTGTACAACTATTGAGGGAAGAAGCATTAGAAATCAGCAGCCAGACTGCTGCAACATCAGCAAAAGAAGAGGCCAGAGCTGACAGGATATTTGGTTTGATCTTGTCAACTTATAAAACCAGCTAACAACAATAAAGGTACTTGAAAAAGCTCAGTGTTATTGTGTTACTAGGAATTCGCTGACATCTGATAATAAACATCTAAAGTCAGTTTGATTAAGAGTTGTTAAGACTGCAGACTATTCTCAATAGAGTATCTGAATGTAGTCACATTTCTGCTTCCAGAAGGACTTCGGTGGAGTTTACTGGATTAATCCTACAGGAAGCTGAATTTGAACTTCAGACTATTTTTCAGCATGATGTTTACATGTAACATGGCTTTATTCCAGGTGATTAGGTTCAGTGTACAGCTATGTAGTTTGTTGAAAAATATAGCAAGCTATGTGACTGTATTGTTCCATTGTTGGTCATTTCACAAATTTACCATGCTTTACCGTTCTGGTGTTTTTGTGAGCAACTTTTCTGAATATCCTGTTACTGCTTTGACAAAAAATAATGTCAAACCATCAAATTCAAAGTAATTTTATATAATTTGTTCAAATTGAATTGTAAGAAAACGTGGTTATGTGTCAGCAGGAGGTCTGTCAGAAATGTCTTGAATTGATCAGGGGTCCAAATTGGTCATATTTCATATAAAACAATCCCAAGTAGGGACCAGAATTATGTAAATAAGATCTAACATACAAATCCTTTTAAATTAAAGTACAAATAAATTAAATTAAACCTCAGCTTTTATAATGTTTTGCTGCTGCTGTCTCCATAATCCATCAAAAATACACAGCATGGTATGGTTGTTTTTCTGCAGAGCAAGAAGTGAATTTTGTTCTGCTGCTCAGCTGCAGTGCTGGTTTTTATACCATGACTTCCTGTAGGAATGCTATTCCCATGCCATCATAATTACTACTTTGCTGGATGTTCTCTAGTGTGTATCCCAGTGGCTTTTGCTCTATAAATGTTCCTCCAGATTCTGTTTATCGGCCAACTCCAAAACGTGACGAGGTGCTTGTCCAGATTTTTCATCTTCCCCATTTGAGCTTCTCGCCTTCTGTGGGGGAAGTTCTCGATCTATTCTTTATTACTACGCATCTCAATTGTTAGCTTGTTTCAAGTATCAAATGGGTAGAGAAAACCAGCAGTAGCGGTCGTATCTCTGGGATGTTCAGGAAGTGGAGCCTTTTCCTCTCCTTGGTGCTCGATAAGATTTAAGAATATGCTCTCAGCATCTGCTGTCCCCATCTGGAGAGAGACGCAGGAATCTCTGGCTCTTACCCCAATTAGGAGAAGGGGCTGAAGTTATTGATCTTGTGACGTCTCAGGAGTTTTAGCTGATGTCGGGGTCATAAAGCTCCATTCGTGTTGCATCGCTTCTACCTTTGTGCTCAGAGTTATCATCCTGTAGATAAAGTTACATTTCCATCCCTGCACGGGACATCAATTTAAATAAAATGTTTTTGAAGTCCATGTCTTATTAATGTGGCCACGTGAGAAAGGCACACGAACAAGGCGTCTGCAACAGATTTGCTTCCTGCATCCCACAATGGTCACATTTATTGATAAAACAAGGTAAAATATAAATCACTGTTGTTGTTTTTTTCCAATCCAGAGATCAGTAAATTATTTTGTTGTATTACACAGTTATCTGTTTTCCACAATTATGTGGTAATGTTGTGATCCAAAGACACATGATCTCTCTGTGTGGACCTTAAACTGCAAAACAAATCTATGTGTTAGAAGTGAAAATTTTCAGTAATAAGTTATATTGTATTTAACTTTCTGGCTGCAAAACATAAACAGTTTTAAAATCAGGCATGATTAGATTCTTGAAAATAAATGATTTTCTGTCCTTCAAAAACTGATGTCACATGTATATCTAAGACTTGTTATTAAGACTTATTTGTAGTATTTCTTTTGTGGAAACATTATGGTTATCACTATGGCATAAGTGGCTTTTCGCAAAATGGTACATTTTGAAGTTCCCCTGAAATTAGGCAGAATGACACAAAAGAGAAAAAACACATACAAGAAGAAAATCTGTCAAAACAGTGATCGACACGCTGATGTTTGAAGTAAGCGACTGAAAAAAAAGACTTTCATCATGAAACACTGCAATGTCTTTCTTTCTCTCCTTTCTGTCATTCATCCATTGCACTGTTTGTGATCTGGATTATACCCCCTGCTCCTCTGAACACTATTTCCTGCTGAATTTCTGAAAATTCCTTATCCCCTCTCCCTGATTACCCCAGAATCCCTAAAATCCCCTTTTCTTTATACTACATCCCTTTTCCAATTTAGGTTACCTTCAAAGAAAGAAAATAATAATAATAATTAAAAGAAACACTTTTATCTTGTGTTTTTGTTTCTCCTTTTTTTTGTTCAATTTCTTTAAATAGATACTATTTTAAAATATCTTAAACACAGATGTAATCCTCATGGAGAAGGATGTGAAAACTGCTTGAAGGAATTACATTTGCATTAGATAGTATGTGATGTTGCACTGCTGCGATGTCAGCAGTGTATCTAACGGCCCTTTAGCTATTTCGCTGATGCCACAGGCTCTTTTCTCAGTTTTTTTCTTTGCAAAGGTGCTAAAGAATCAATAAATGTAGTAAAAA
>NW_015114808.1:6947-16290 GCF_001443285.1 Poecilia latipinna
TTTTTTTTCATTTTTTTTTTTTGCAAAGGGGGTAAAAAAAAAAAAAAATTAGAAAAAAAAAAAAAAAAAAAAAAAAAAAAAACTTGCTACTGACAGAGATGTACTGGAAGATTCATTTAATTTTTTTCCCCCAGTTATTACATTTCAGTGATGCTGGGAAAAATCCTCATTTGTTTTTTTATTTTTTTGTTTTTTTTCTGAATCATATTTAGATGTTTGATTATAACCAATTTTGATTTAGTAACACACAGCTGTGTGCACCTATGAACAGTTCAACAAAATGCAATAAATATTTTGTAGTGGATAAGATAAAGTATATTGTAGATTAAGATTAAATATGCAGTTCATGTGTGAAATTTATGGCAAAAAAAAAAAAAAAAAAGAGGGCCAAGATTCCTTCACAGCAATGTAAAAAAATGATTTCAGTCATCACAATCTTTACTAAATGTCTTAATTCTTTGAAAACTTCTTGTTGCATCCATTCCTGTTGCCTGACATTAAAATATACTTAATTCTCTGAGATGGAAGAGCTAAACAATCTGAATTTTTAAAAGACCTTTTTTGTTTTTTCCAGGAAAGTGTTTAAGGTTTTGCAGTTACTCTTTGGGTCAACAAATTTCGGATCCTGCAAATGTCAGTTATACAAGCAAGTCTTAGAGTAAGGTCTTAGACAAAGGAGAAATAACAATTCTCATCCTAAGAAAGAGTGCCGGAAATCTAATCAGAAAACATAAAAACACATTTCTGGACATAGTAGGAGTCGGAAAACAGTCGGAAAGGCTGGGACTTAAAATAGGTCGTAACAAGCAGGGGGTTCCTTAGAGCTAGAAGGTCAAATCTTATCTAGAGCCATTTTGTTTGGAGTGCTTTCTCTTGCGTTCACC
The DNA here is from genome assembly GCF_001443285.1 of Poecilia latipinna. Classification (NCBI taxonomy): domain Eukaryota; kingdom Metazoa; phylum Chordata; class Actinopteri; order Cyprinodontiformes; family Poeciliidae; genus Poecilia; species Poecilia latipinna. Next base: position 7,832 of record NW_015114808.1, read on the forward strand.
ACCAGTCCAAATAGATAAATGTCTGGGTCATTATTAAGTCCCAGCACACAATATTAATGGCATTTTATAATTTATAATTTAAATTAGCTAAAACTCGCTTTATAGTTAACAGAGCAAACAGTCCACACTGCAATGAAGAGAAATGCAAACAATTTGGTTATTAAATTAAAGTTTAATAATATTTTTGGAATATTCTCATGGTGACAAGTTGAAGGCAGCTATGGACTACACAGAAGCTGGAAAAAACCTATTAAAGTTGTGCATTCTGGTTTCAGAGTTGTTGTTTTTACCAGTTATTTTGTTCTGAGTTTGCAGTTCTGTTCTTAGTCCCACACTGGAGTGGAGCCCCAACATTACTAATCAATAATAATAGATTTTAAGGATCACTTCAAATGTTAACGTGGTAATCATTACTGCCATTGTTTCAAACATTAAAACCTTGTTTTACAGCAGCGGCTCTATTACACACATGTGTGATATGTCTTCTGGTTTTACTATAAAATATTAATGACCACACTTTACAGGAAGGCTATATTTTTTATATCCTCACATTTAACACTTCATAAAGAGGAATTGAATTCAGGCTAAATTAAATTAAAATCAGTCAAATGTTTTTAAGAACTGGACATCAGAAGTCACAAAATTCTGATTGGTGCATCACTTGGTCTGAATTCGTCTTTAAACAGAAAGTGAGGTTTTCCGTATACCTCATACATATAATGGTATTTTTTTATTTATTTTTATTTTTTATGAAAAACAACTGAAGTAGAAACTTGAGCCAGCAGATAAGTAGACCAAACTGCATCAGCCCTCAGGGCCTAATCATAGGTGATGCAAAAACAAAAGGTGTTTCATAATTGCAAAGTAGTATATAAAACTTTGATAATAGCGTCATGGTCTAAAGAGTTTTTAGAGATATCCTAGAAAGAGCTCTGGATGTCACAAAGTCACCTTAAATTACAATAGGCCTGAATAATAACCTAATGAAAGATAAGGGAAATTAAAAAGACACATTGTCGAGAGCAGACAGAGGAAAAAAAATGCTAACTTATATATAGCTTAACTTTAAATTTAACAAACTTTGTTTGAATAGTAATATAAAGGTTAAAATGAAAGAAATTGCCATCACTAAGTTGCAGTAATGATCTTAATGAGTTGTGTGTATGTCATGTTTAACACTTAGCTTCATGGTCAGTGGCCTCATTAGCACTAATACTGCAACGGAGTATCCAGTATCTGCACATAATTAGTGGAACTGCAAAGGGGGGGAGGGAGGAAGAAACCAGGCATAGGTTGTAAAGGAATAATCACTTCATAAACAGGCTCAGCTGCACTGTGGGTCATAAAACACCATGAAGGGGAGTGATCACGAAAAAGACACGAGGAGGACAAGCAGGAGCGATTCAGCGGAGTTAACGCCATGGATTTTATTAAAGAATTACGAACTACTTAGTCTCAAACAATCCCAGTCAACTGCAACAGTGCATTAAGAGAGCACATGTGTCTAATAGGGGACTCTTTGCAGTCCCCTATTACAGGGCACCGATGAGTAAAATATTGACTTCTAATGATTATGGTTTGAAAGTACGATTTGGACAAGTGTATATGAACAAGGAAAGCAAGGACATTAAAGTTAGTTGATTAAGAAAGCAACAGTGTAAATGGGAGGTCACTTGATCTAAATTGTTATTCTGGTCAATTCAACAATGTACCACACTGTTTCAATGGTCCATCACTTCCAAGGTCAGCTCTGACAAGCAGCATTTTAAATACCACTGTGACTTTCACTTCAAGAAATACCTAGAAAGATTGCAGCAATAAAATATTTCTTTATATTAAATTGGTTTTATCAAACCAATATATCTATTTAAAGCTGCCTGGTGAAATTAAGTCTCAAGAACCTCAAATTTAAAGGCATGTGATAGTTTTATAAACTTTGCAGTTTATAAACTTGTTTTGCTCCTGCAAAAAAAAAAAAAAAAAAAAAAACATTTTTTCCCCTTTAAGTCTAAAAACCAATGTAATATTTGAATAGAGCTCGATCATTTTTAAACAAGAATCATGCACATTTGTGTATAATGCAACCGTGTATGCTTCTAAATGTACAGCATCGCACTGCAAGTGATGGAAATCAATACTCCAATAAGTGAGAGAATTGCGGCTGCAGGCAAAGATAAATGCGTTGATAAAAAAATCTCCATCTCTTTACTCAGCATATTGCCTTACAGGAGAATTACACTCACAGCTACAATTATCTAAGAACATTCTCATAAAAACTGCGCCGGAAAAAACAAACTAATAAAGAGTATTAATGAGACTCGTATAATGGCAGGTAAATGTTCATCAAAACCAAAACAAAAAGATGACTACTTTGCGACATGTAAACACCACATGCAGAACAGTTATGGCAAAGAGTGGCTCTGTTTCACAAATGAGCACTTTAGCCACTGTAATGAAAACTTCCCTTGTGAACAAGTGGAAAGTGGCTCATTATGCCTTGGGGAGCAATGGAAACTCGGTCTCTGTATCGCTAAGCTATAAGTTTCTCTGTCATGCCTCAGAGCAATAATCAGATGAGAAAGCTAAGAACCATAGGCTTTAAAAGCCAACAGAGGGCAACTGAAAGCTGGAAATCAGATGAGTGCCGTAAAGAGGCCTGAGTGTAAAAGAAATGCACAAAAACCTTAAACAGAGGTAAATTTAACATACAAGACACGCTACAGGTTTGAGGTTATATATTGGTATAAATTATGAATGACAGCTTTCCTTGGAAATGGTTTGATTTTATTTTATATTAAGTTAACTTGTTTAACATATCTAAATGATTTTGTATAAAAAAAAATACAGGGAAAAAAACTCGAGCTAAACAAAATTATGAAATTGCACATTTATTTGTAGCAAACTAATTTTGATGCAAATTGATTTCGTTTGTAGCTGCAGATATTATTTTTTACCAACACACTATTCATAATTAACAAAATCTGTCATAGTAACATGAACAAGAAAAAAATGTGAAACAAAGCTTACTGAAAAAGATTTCAGTAAGCTTTTATAAAAAGCCTAGTTCTTTTCCCAGCCTAGAGAAAATCACTAGGCTGGTTTAAAATCAACTTTATCTGAGATTTCAACATGTTTCTGTGAATGACAGATCTACTAGCGGTCATTAAGGCTTTGTCTACATGGTAAATTTTCATAAACGATGACAGTTTGTCATCTTTGGACTTGAGCATCCTAGTAAATTAACATCAGCAAATTTAAAATACATTTGATCCCTTCCATGATCAGTGCAATGCCTCGTCTAACGTCTTAATACTACCAAAAATAAAGGTATATCCTATGCAAAAAAAAATATATATATATATTTGTTACCAGAAAGCACCTCTAGTAATAAACAGAGAATATAAAAAGTATGAAAAAAAAAAAAAAAATATATATATATATATATATATATATATATATAGACTTAAAACTACAGAGAGGTTCTTGACCGTGAAACATATCTAACAGTCCATACAAAGACAGAGCCAGGGAAAATCGACAAAGCTTTCTCAAAATTTCTCAGCGTGACCAGGTCATTGACAGACTAAATTAAATTCAGCCAACTGTGTTAGAAGCAGTACATTACGGTCTTACTGACACTGATGCTTTCTGGATAGCTTGGAAATGTATCAACAGAACATTTTTCCTGTGCTTAGCAAGTTTTTGGAGTTAACGGATTTGCAAAAGTTTTACTCCCTTGTAAATTCTTCCATATTTTTGTCAAGTTACAATGACAAATTTCAATATATTGCAATACAGTATGGTGCAAGTTCATATTCAGCTGTTTTATTTTATTTAATTTTTACCTCGAAGTACCATCCGGTGCAAACAATCACCTTCAAAAACTCAAAATTTGTAAACAGAGTTTGCCTGTGTGCAATTTTATCAAAGTATAAATCCATCTGGCCTGTGAAGGCCTAAGATTATTATTAACAGTATTATGAAGATGAAGGAACACAGCAGACATGTCAAGAAGAAGGTTTCGGGCATACTGACAGGAGGATTATGTTACAAGATAAGATCCCAAGCTCTATGCATCTGACAGCTTAATTCAATCCATCATCTGAAAGTAGAAAAATGGCACAATGGAAATCCTTCCGATCGACAACATGCACGTCCTCCTAAACTTGCAGCCCATGAGGGGCAGAGAGCATTTGTCAAAGAAGCCAAGAACTCTAGAGTAGCTGCAAAGATTCATAGTTCATGTGGGAGGATCTGTTGATAAGACAACTACTGACCATGCCCTCAGAGATATGGCTTTTATTGAAAGTACGATAAAACAGCTGTAAACCAGAAATGGCTTGTGCCTTTTTGAAGAGGAAATCAAAAGTTGTACTTTTTAGAATTAATCCGGATGACAAAGTGTGGAGAAACAGTAACAATGTGGAGACATCAACCCAACAGTGAAACATGGCTGTGGCAGCGTGATGATGTGAGCTGGCTGTTCTCCAGCAGAAAAAGGGAGCTAGCTAAAGTCAAAAGGTAGAACAAACACAAGGCAAAATCTAATTAAGAACCTGTGACAAGGCTTGAGGATTGATGTTCACATATGTCCTTCCAGTTTGACTGAGTTTGTGCAATGTTACAAAAATGAATAAGAGTTTAAAAAAATGTGTCTGTAGATGTACAAAGCTGGTTGAGACACGATCTCCAGGAAGAGGGTTACAATTGCAGTGAAAAGTGTGAATGACTGATTTTCTTAATTCTGAAATGATAGTGGTGCAGGATATTGATGTTCACTAAAAATGAGAAAGCATTTTGCTATAGCATTTATCATAAATATGCATGCACGTTAAGTCTCTATTGTGTTGTTACTGCATGTAAAGTGGATTCTCTGTAATCGCATGTAGCTACTATACACAATTGAAAACTGAAAATTCATCTTAAATGAGTGCATTCTTCACTCTAGCTTTCAATATTCTTTCTTTTCTGGGGGCTTCAGTTTGAAAATCACTTTAATATATCAGCAGAATGCTATGAAAACATGCTGCTCAATGAAGCTTTAAAAACACACCTCGAGTAAATCCGCAGAGGCTCTCTATTTCTATTTGCAAATAGATGATTTCAGTAGCTTGAGTGTTTGGTGTCTTATTGACTGGGTATGAAATTATGCGATAGACACTGGAGAATTGAAAAGGCACAGGAGTCATTCACACAGTGTTACTGCTCCTCAACAAGAGAGTGGGAAACACTCAGAGACAGCTTGACACACTGCAACACACAAAAACAGACATCCATCAGTCGCTGTCTCAGGAAAACAGATCTTAGACTGAAATCAACACCAAAATGTTAGCCTGCAGGAAAAGCTTAGACACTACAAACATCCAAAAGCATGCACACAGATGTTTCATGGCCATCCATGTATCAGAAAACATTTGGGTACGTGACACATTTTCTCTTCTGCTAACCCAATTTGCAATGCAAAGCAGAGAGTGCATAAAACATAGATACACCCTGCCATACTTATCTGAAATTAAATATCACAGAATGTAAAATGCATGACACTTTAAAGATAACAGAAAGCAAGAGAGCATCTGAGAAGAACAGTACAATGTGTAAGGCATGTACTGCTTAGATGGTATTGTGAAGAGAGGACTAAGACTGACAAGTCATGCAGGATGGTAGGGGACAAAAAAAGTTACTGAACAAAGAAGTGAAGAAGTGCTAAATACAAAAATGCAAAATAATCAAAAAGAGGCACCATGAAAACTATTGACAGTTTTTCAAGCTTAAAGGTGTCTGCCCAATGCTTGTTTAATAGGACACTGTTCTGTGTTTTTACTGGCTGGATGCACTGAATCAATTATCATTTTTGTCTTGCATTAGCGGTTCCCTGTGTTAGCCTCCATTTTTTACATCAACAAAAGAGCTGCATCCCTTCCATTCCTTCTACCTTCAAATTATTTTTTCTTTTAGTAAAAGCAACCAGCCACATTGTTTTATTTCTTTTTTTTTTTGTTTGTTTGTTTTTGTTTTTCATAAATGTGTCCAGGGCAGAAAACTGGATGTTCTCCAGGATGTTTTCACAAACATATACTTGAGATATTTTCTTTGTTTTGCTTTTTATGATGGTGAGATAGGGTAAAAAATATATAGCTATCTGGTACTAAAATCAGAAACTGTTTACAGTAACATTTAGAAGAAAGAAGTGTGGGATGTACAAGGAAACACACCAGCTTTTTCCTTGTTACAAACATTTTTGTGTCAAAAGAACTTTTGTGATATCTAGGTAGAAAAATTCCTTAATAAGCCTCAAGAACAAGAAAATACTTGTTTCTTTTACAGACTTATGATTTTTTTTTTGTCACACTTAAATGTTTGGGATCAAACTAATTTTAATAGCAGATAAAACAAAGAAAATATATTTTGGAATGACATTAGTGCTACAGGAAGCAACTACTGATTCGACGTCAATACCTTCAGTCTGTAACAATATTGTTTTCATATCTAACACCTAATTTAACAAAAACATGGTCACACTAATAAATTCGTACACATTGAGTCTTTAATTACACAAGTACATCAGGTATAATGTCGCTATTGCATCTAAAGTTAACTCTGGTAGAGTTAACTTTGCCAGAGTTAACTCTGGCAGATTTATTTTAGATGCAATCTTTTAATTAAAGCAACATCTCTTCTGACTGGAATATATATTATACTCCTTTTTTGACTAGTTCAACCATCAGAAAGAATGAGTACGTGGTGCTAAAAATGAGAGTGATGGGAAGAAGTTCTTTAAACCACTAAAGCCTGTAGCTCATCACCAATGATATGTCAGAGAAATATCAGTGGAAACATGGAAAAACCTGTTCAGTAATCAAAGAAAATGTGACAAAAAGTTTTTTAAATAAATACAAAAGATTTCTGACATGCCATTCTTAAATACAATGTGAATGATATAGATAATCTTTTAGCATTATTTTATTATCTTTTCAGAGATTATCATATTGTATATCATTTCATATCATATGCAGTGCTTGGTTGAAAAACAACAATAATTAATACAAATTTGCCACAGATATTAATAAGTGTAGGACTAACTGCAATCCATTTAATAGTTCTTATGCAGTTACAATGTTTTAAAGCATTTTTCAGACAAGGTAATACCTAGTGCAGAGAACACATACTTGTGAGGCACAAAAACAGCACAAAACTGGGTGAAAACGCTGAAACAAAGTTGCCGTAACCTCATCAATAACAGTTGAGGGACAGCAAGATCTCAAACAAAATGAGAACAAGCACTCAAGCTTGTTCACACCGGAGCAACAAAAAGGGAAGCGGATGGCAAACAAAACAGAAGGAAAGAGCTAAAATTTGAAAGTGCAGCTACTACAGAGAAGGGAAAAGGAGAAAGGCTGTATATATATTTTAAGTTAATGGGCTTGAACTTTACTTGAGGCAGGAGTTTGAGGAGTGATTACTGCCATTAAGACGCGGGAAAGACTGTGTGCATCAAAGTGAAAGTGTGTGTGCAGCACTGGCTGCCAGTGTCTTTGTGTGGGTAGGGATGTGCAAGTGTACATTTCTGTGCACAGTGCTGACCTTGAATGTCAACTGGGACACACTTATCCACTTTTTCTGCTGGCCTCTTTCCTTCTTCTCTCTATTTTCTCCATCTTTTATTTCTACATTTTACCTCCCTCTTCCTACCTGAACTAAAACCCATGAGAGCCACAGACCACTCAAGAAAAAGGTCAGAGCCGTTTCTTCCTTTATTCTGTGCCAATCAACCCCTAACAACTCAAGTGCTACTCTTCTCCGTCCTCGCCTTTCCTTGTCTGTCGTATTTGTATCTCAGTCAGTCTTGACTTATTCAAGTTTCATCTTAAAGATAATGTCTAACAATCAAAGAAATTTATCTTTTTTTTTCCTGAATTTCCCAATTAAAATAAAACTATTTTGTCCCAACAATAACAAACAAAACAAATTTAGAAAAAAATCGAAATAAAACGGAAATTAGTGGATGACACGCTTTTACAGGCAGAACCAAGAGGCTCCAGTTCCTATTTTAGGAGAAAGCGTTCTGATGTTATAGCTGTCCTTCATCACACTACATACCGACATAGTTAAAAGTACATGACACTGGTTTAAAATGACCTTTCCTGGGCATACTTTGAAGCACAACAAGAGAAATTCACATGCTTGTTTAAGATAAGCCTTATTTGGGCAACATTAGCTGTGATTTAGTTGACAGCAAACTTATGTCATGTTAGAATTATACAATAATACTTTATGAAAGTAGTAGTAGTTTAATAAAAGCAAAACTCTTACTTTACTAAACTATTTCAAAGTGAATCTGGCCAAACCAGATGATACTTTTATCTACCAAACAATTTTTTTTTTTTTTTTTTTTTTTTCGGGGTCTGTCCCTGTAAACCACCAATTATCCCCCTTTTTTTTCTTCCCTCTTGGTTTTTATT
>NW_015114808.1:19392-51133 GCF_001443285.1 Poecilia latipinna
TTAAAAGAAAATTGGGCAAACCCAGATTATTTTTTTTTCCCCCAAAAAATTTTTTTTTTTTTTTTTTTTTTGCAGAGGTCTGTCCCTGTAACCATCAAATCATCCCTCTTGTTATTCATCCATCTGTGTTTTTAGTTATCCGTCCACTTCTTCCACTGGCTTTTCAGTCATCCATCGATTGGTCCATGGATGCATCTGGATGTATGGATGGACCATTCATCCAACCATTCACTCCATCTATCAGTCTATGTATTTATTCATCTAGTCATCTATGCATCCAACTACCCATCTGATCCCACTAGGTTTTCATCCCCGAGCCACATATCCATCCATTTGTCCATCCACCCGTCTGTCTGCCAGCCATCACAACCATCCATTCTATCATTTGTACATGCGTTTGTTTTTTCAGCCATCCATCAAGTCAGCACACCTGCTATTCATCCATCAATTCATTTGTTAATCGATTTTTCTCTTTAGTTATTGAGTCATCCATTCATTGATCATTTATCCACCCATCTAGCCATACAGTCACCATCCATCCATCTCTCTAGCCATCAGTCATAGATCCATCCTTTTTCCAAGCTCCATATTTTAAGCCAGGGCTCTCCACCACTATGTTTGCAAAATCAAAATGAACTTTAGTGTTTATACTTTAAAAGGACCAAGTGTTTTAGAACTACAGCATTTTGACAAGAAAGGAACCCTCATTAAAACATTAAGACGATGTAAGACTTTTTTCACTTTGATACAGCTACTGGCATTAAATGATTAGCATACCATCATCTTTTATCACCGTTCGTTGAACATCGTTTGAACATGCAAACCTGATAGAGAGTGTGGTTTTTGTCCTTGAAGCAGGGCACGAGGCGGGAGTAGATCTGCAGGGAGTAGTAGTAAGCAGCCAGCTGGAGTGACAGAGCAGAGTGGCACTGCTTCTCAAAACACTTGTTGGCATCCAACACCTGCATGTATTAGAGACTATATGTTAGAAGGAAAAAACTGTCAAAGCATTTGGTATTTTTACCAGCCTCACTGTAAAATGTATAGAAAAATTATCAAATTTAGTCCCATAATCTGATTCCCACTTTTAAAATACCTCACACATGACAGTACCACTGAACTCTCTTCCAAACAAGTTTTTCATCTCTTTTAGAAGCAGCTATAGCTAAATCAAATTGAGCCAAATTGCATTAAAACTTGTGGCCTCTATATCTGCAAAGCTGGTAAAGATACACTTGGGCCACAATGAGGGAAATTACACATGTACAACACTGGTAACAGGCTTTAATTTAAAATAAAAACCTTCAAAAATCATGTATTTTTCAGCAGTATGCTACATCATGTTGGTATATTTCAACAAAAAGTGCTGAAGTTTGTGGATGTAATGCAACAAAACCACAAAAAAAAAAAAATCAAGAGTATAAAACACTTGCAAGCCACAAACATGCACCATGTCTCTGTATTTCATGTTAGTCTTTATTGATTAAGATCTGTTTGTTACTTTGGATGCACTTTATGGGTAACAGAAATGTTAAAAGTACAAATGCACTGAAAGAGAAAAGCATGTCCATTGCCACTAGGTAATGTGTGTGACCGTGTGCGCATACCTGAGGCAGGGCCAGTAAGTAGGACAGAGCCAGCATCATGTCTCTGGGAAATGCATCATTGGCCAGCTGCAGCAAAACTGAATAGAATGGAGGGATGAAAGGAAAGAAGGAGAAGAAAAGACTTTAAATGAACCGCTAACTTAGCCCTTCAAAAAAAAGAAAAAAAAAAGGGGGGAAGGCTTGTAGTGCAAATATGAAACATCCTTAACATTTTGGTCAAATTTTGGATTCTCTCCTCTCCTTCTGAACTGCCCTACTTCCCCTAAAACGTAGCTGATTGTGCTAATTATGCACTTGAAATAACTGGCAATTAATTTTTACATCACTGCAGAAAATTTGACCAACTCATTTTTGCAAGGTTGTAATTCAGCCACACTGGAAGGTTGCCAGGCTGGAATGGCCTGTCATTCCACTGTATCACTATTGGATTTAACCATTAATGGCTTCAACACATCACACTAAGGACACTTCATTCGACTTTTGGGATGGTGCTCATTTTCTCGAATGCCGTCTTTGTTTTAGACCAGATATGAGGGGATGAATGCTTTCTAAAAATTTTAGAAGATATGAAATTGAGGCAAATACACATTACATAGTTGGGTAATCTATTGTCTTCTTTCTAATAATTTGAAACTTTAAAACATGAAGAAAAACAAACAAAAAAACAAAAGGAATCCGTAAAGGGTAAAGGGTTCTTTTATGATGCAAATGTTCAAATTTTTTTATCATTAAATCAGATTTTATAAGGGTTAGGGTTTAAAATCTTTACAGAATTAGGTTGATCAGAAGTCTTTTTTTGGTCAAAAGGTTACTGCAATGAACACTCAATAAGACAATTCAAATACTGACTGATTGCATTCATTAGGATCTCAACAAAACCGGTGCTCAATTAGAAGTGAAACACTTAAATGTACATAACGGTACAAACGAGTCCTGGCAAATGGGATTTATCAGCTCTACAAAGTCAAAATGAAAACAAAGACTGCCTGGCCTGGCTAAAAGACAAAGACGAAATCAGAAAGTAAACAAACACATCACACACACTTTTCAGGTTTACCACTGCAGATGAACCCAAACCACTCTGAGCACACAAATACACTTAATTAATCACTCACTAACTGAATTGCACCAACACACAGAAAACGGTGGGAGTGAGCAGAGGGAAGCAGACAAAATCACTTTGTAGTCCACAAAAAAGAAGAGGCCTGTGCTCGTGATAAGAGCAGCAGACTAACTGGAACAGACAGAAGAAAGCAGAGCATGGACACTGGCTGAGAGACAGGTTCAGGGGTAAAGGAAGACACATGCTCTGAAGAACAAAATGCACACCACTGTGCACCCATACAGAAGCATCCAATGGCTGATATGTTCAGCTGAAACTTCTCTGTGTGTGAGCAGGGGTGGAGGAAGTTTAAAGAGCCATAACAGCTCTCTTAGGAAGTGAGCCCACCTCCACCCTTAACTCTTTTTTTTCTCTTCCCTCCTCTCCTACCCCCTGGGTTTCAATGAGCTACACCTCAGAATGAGCTGATTACACGCCTCTCTAAAGTTACAGATACCATCGGGACAGGAATTACCAGAGGGGTAAACACGTACACGCACTTAAACACACACACACTCTCTCTCAAAGTAGATAGCCCTGACTTTAAAGCAGGAGATATTTCTGCTTTAGAGCGAGATGAAGGGGGACACTGATAAAGAGACCTCATGGAGGAGAGCGGGCATACGACAAGGCTAGTTTGTTGCACACATCAATTTGGATTTCTACATCAGCTAAATGTGGCACATGGGTAGCAGGACGGCGGCACATATTGCGGAAAAACAAGTGATTAGGGCCAGTCGGTGGCAGCACATAATGCTCAGAGTGTAGTTCAATGTAAACTGTGCATCTTTGTGTCTGTTCACGTTAAGCACTTGCGCTGGCACCTCAATGCCGCTGAGTCAATGCTCACCCTTGTCATCATTAATTACCTCCACCTTATCAGGGGTCAGGTGGAAAATCAGTGTATTTATTTTCTTAAAGGCCACATCCTAGTCTGTTTTTAAGGACAGCCGGCGCGGCGGACAGATACGCCAGTCATTAATCGAAGCTTGTTATCGGGGGACGACGGCGTCCGGAGTGGCTTTTCTCTTTCACAACACGTCGCGCTTCGCAAGCAACTCCGAAGGGAAGGTGACTTTTAGGGAGGCAGATACGCATATGAATGGCAGAGGCAACCATAAGAGAGCCTTAGTTTGGTTACGGGGAAGTTTGTGTGTACGCAAGGTAGATATGTGGATGCATACCAATGCACCGATGCTCTTTGGCCAGAGATGGCTATGCGCACACACACACACATGTTTGCTCTCTACTTTTGTTGTTGCATTGATTTTGTTGAGCAGCTGTGATCCATCATACGGCGTGGCCTTGATGTTTTGACATGATGCTATCTCCCTGGTACCACTGCAGTGATCCGTCATTAATTACCGTTGCCGTGGGACGCGTGAGGATACATTAATTAGCAGAACGAGGCTATTCTTCCCATGTTATTCCCAGCTCCGATACACATGGGCTCTGTGGCCAAGACGGATGAGGTGAGGGAGGGCAGGGTGTGAGGAAAAGGGGTTGACAACACTGTACTCTTGGCAAATGACACCGCTTCAGTTGTGAGACAAAGCACTGAGAAATGGTCCAAGTTAAACAATACTGACTCAGTTTACCCACAAGCTACAAATCTTCTTCTCAAAACCAGAGATTCTGCAAATGTCACAAAGTTGCGCTTAGGATCTATTTAGGACCAATGTGATTTAAATTTAAGCTCATCAAGATTCATGAAAAGTACCTTAAGCTATAGCTGAGCCAAGAGTTATTCATACCTCTTGGGTATAGAGATTCAAAGTATTCTTAACTGTGAGTGGAAAGAAATATAGATGGATGTGTGTCAAAATATGGCACTCAAAGAACCGTAAATTTGCAAACAGAGTGTTCAGAGACGGGGAAAAAAAAAATCTCTGAAAACTTCAAAAACAAAAATAAAAGGAAGGACAGTCAAAGTCTGAAGTAGGCTGTTCATACTCTAAAATCCTCTAATGAGGCTGAGTTATAACAAAAGATGATTAAGAGGCCAGAAAGTCCTACAGGGCAATTTTTAAGACTTGGTGTCAGTTATCGGCAACAACTGAATAATTACTTTGAATGATGGTGTTTCCACAACCCGGGGGCAAATGCTTTCCACAAAGGGCTATGTTGGCTTTAGCAGCTTTTTTCAACTTAAATTATGAGAAAATCTGAGTAAACAGGACAAAGTTATCTTCAAAATCTCCTTGCCATTACACAATTCAAAGTTGAATGTCGTCTTAATTAGATAAAGAAAGCATAAATATGCACATATAAAAATATAAAGATCTTTAAACTCAGAATGAAGAACTGCTGGGCAGGATAAACAAGAATGATGTCACTAATCAGATACAGACATTCTAGACTAAGGAAGAAATTACATGAAAATGGAAAGAGTTAATGGTCAAACAAGTTTATCACAACAAAATCAGCAGTTTCACCTTTTTTATCTCCGTCACTAATTGTTCCTTCATGCTCACCTTCTGTCGCAGGAAACAAGGTTTTTCCTTCTGTTTTAGCCTCAGCTAACTTCCCCGTCCTCAGCAAAACCTCAGCAAAGTTTTCCTGCGGCATTTCTTTGTAGGATGAGTAAACATCTTGACTCTAAGAGACAGAAGAGGAGAGAGTGATGAAGTACTTAGGGTTATAGCAAGTACATTCTTGCAGATGGGTAGACTAGAAAATAAGATAAAAAAAATAGAGAGATGTGATTAAGATGACTGAGCATCTTCATTCACATGGAGTTAAGACAGATGAGAGATGGAAGTAGACAAATGAATGTTGGAGCCAAACAAAGATTTCCAACCAAGAGGCCTTATGATATCTTTATAGGATTGCTGTGTGGCAAGTTGTTTCTCAAGTGTCTCAGTTGTGAACAATGAAGTTCCTCCTCCCACTTGCCTCAGAGCCACCGCTTCGACACTGAACGTTTCCCCGTCTGTCTTTAACACTCCATTCATCTTTCTGTCTCGGAGCATTTGTCTCTTTTTCCTTCAATCAGCCTCTTCCTCATCTCTTTTATCCTCCAATGCAACTTGTATGTAAAAAAAAAAAAAAAAATGACCCTATTGATCAGGCACAGAGAGATGGATGCAGGGAGCAATTATTGTTAGATGGATGATGGAAGATGGATCAACGGTGGAGATGAAGTGAAAGAAGGGATTTGGAGAGGCCTATTAAAGTGTCATGAGAGGAGATGTATCGGCCTTTGCTGTTTCGCCTTATGTCCACTCCTTTACATATCCATATGATTTGTGTCTTGAGAGTAAAAAGCACAGAGATGACCCAAGGCGACTGTTTTCTAAGTATAAATGTCAATCTATTCTTTTTTTTTTTTACTTTTTACTCCTGCACTTTTCTGCTGCCATAAATCCTTATTTCAACATTCTGTTCTTATGGATTTTCTCCCACTCACTTTTCCTCTTCTGGTTAATATATGCAGTGTATTTCAGCTTTTTTATTTTCAAGTCATCTTGGATTTTGCTGACTAACATAATACCCATCTTAAAAAAAATGCTGCTTCCCTGATGTTAGTGCTTCTAAAGTGCTTTTGGCATTATAATTACTTAGACTGAAATCAATATTCATTTTGTCTTGACACAGTTTGTGAAGGAATGTATAAGTCATGAGGAGAGGGAAAAATCAAATTAAACACCCTCAGTTAGGAGTCTACTCAGGCCTTTTTTTACAATTTAAGAAGACGGCCCGCAGCAGAAAATAATGGTCCATGGCAAATACAGGTCCAAGCCACTCACTGGGTCTACATAGGGATCCTCAATGAGCTCCTGATAAAAGGCACTGCAGCCCTGGTGCTCCAGGTTGGAGTTTTCATCCACCCCTTCCTGGTTGGTGGCTCCAGATCCACGACCCTGAGGAGCCATCAAAACATGATTAAACTTTTACCACATGCCCACAGCACAGTCATCTCGCTCTGTCAAAGCTCATATCCTTGCATATTCTCTTTCTTAAGAAACCAGTGGCCATGTGGGCACCATACTCCCCCAGCCACCCAGAGAGATGGCATCGTGCTCCACCTGGGTGACCACCTATCAGCCCACTAACCACAAGATGATAAAATATTTAGGAGCTTCACTTAATTATGCAACAGATGGACTTTGGTTTTTGGTGTTTTTAATGAACATAGAATAAGTGGGAGAGAGGAGAGAAACCTCAGGAATCAAATAACTCTCCATGTTCCTCACACCGATGGTGTTTCTTTACCTCCAAACTGTTCATGATACAGGCCCATTAGGTTAGTAATGTGTGTGTACCTGGAGTGGACGGAGGTAATTAAGTGACTCCTTCACCCAACGGTGGTCGCTGACTGCTGTCAGCACTGCCTTGGTTGTCAGTCCAGTGGTGGTCAACACTTCCATGGTCTTTGCTGTAGTCCTTTGAAGGAGGTCTCTAGATGTGCCAGCCTGCAGCCAAGAAGCGACAAGAGAAACCAAAGATGTTTCAAAGATTTAACAGTGTAATGAATGCAATGTGAAGGACTTAAGTAAGAATGACCCTGCATGAGAGAACAAGATTTTTTTTTTTTTTTTTTACATAATGTTATTGATTGCAACAACACCTAAAATCACAGCAGGTTGAGATTTTAGTCACATGTTGTTAAGATGGGAGGTGGAATTAAGTGAAAAGCTGAAAGAAAAATTGCATAAAAATAGAAATGTCCCAGGCCAAACTGATTAATAGACATTACTTGAATAGAATATATCTGACAACATAAAGTCAGATAAAACGTTTCAAAATCAACACATGTCCAGTTCCTGAATGTCATGACCTTCAACAGGCTATTTATTCTCCAACACTGTCTGACACGGTTGAATTAAACAACCTGAAATTCCTCCACAACGATGTAAAAGACATATTGCCACTTATTGCAAAAACACTTACAGCCTGTCAATGTCATCTTCACATGTGGTCAGGTTGTTTTGGAAATGGAAATTTTCAGCATTATTGAAAAGTAAAGCTCTACTCTGAACTATCCTGAATGTAAAATAACGCAACAAAGACACCTCTTTAAAAGAAGATGTTGTTCTTTTCAAATTGAATGGTGTTTGTAACTATGCAGCCAAATTGTATGTCAGGTTTCGCATTTCCATGTCATGCCCACATGTTCTCAAAACCCCACTTACACTGCAAGTGGGCTGGATCCAAATTATTTTGCATCCTTCCTCCATATTTAATTTGGCAAGGGATTGCGAGTCAAGGAATTGAAAAACAAGAGAAAACAAATACATACAGACACAGATGTAATAACGCAAACAGACATCTAGAGGTCTTAAATATACACAAGTGAGATCTGGTGGCATTAATATAACAATAAAATGACAACAGGCAGCTTCAGATGAGCTCCCACACACACAAAAAGCAGTTCAAGTCATGAAACATTAACACCCACTCCCTGCATCATAAAGCAGGGAGTGCTGAAGAGAAGAAGAAAGGGCATAAATTAACCAAGGGAACTGAGCAGACCTTAGCATTAAGTTTACAAGTCATCAAATATGGAGCAGTAGGGAAACACATAAACAGAACCAAAGGTTTAAGGTATAGCCTGCCTGGGTATACTCAGGCAACCAGCTTAGACAAGGATCATATAATCACGTAAGGCAAAGCACATTAAATGAATAAAAGACACAAACCTTGAGATAGTCGGCCTTAGCTACTTCCTGTCCACTCTCTGTATTGGCAGGCTTCATTTGATAATTAACAGCCTGGTACAACAACTGCAGGACAAACAAGTAACAGAAGTCAATTATTGAAGAAACGTGAAGTTAACGTTACACGGTTTTATTGTCTTTGTATATATATGATAACATTCTGGTTGTCATCTCAATTTCTGAGTTGCAGTGAGGAAAAGGAGTATCATAAAAAAGAAATGTTAGAATTCTTTTTTTTGCGGAAAAAAAATAAAATGTCTAACGTGTTCCTTGATTCCCGTCTTTGGAAAGACATGTGCTGCACTTGTTAAAGGAGGATAAATTATGATCAACTAGACAAATGCCGTATTAATGTGTTCACGTAGGTTCGGGAGTAGGGCCACACCATAACCACACTTTTCATTAGAGTCAGCTCTCCTGTTCAGCACACAGCTTAATCCTTTGTCCATTATATCGTACAGCCTTCGCTCCTATATCACTCATCTGTGAAATACGTGTGAAAAAAGAGAAAATGCAATATCTATGTGAGCCAGACACACGTTTCAGGAGGAAAAGTGTTTTTCTAAAATTGCTCCTTCTGAATGTAAATGCATGCAATTGTTCATCAGAAGTCAAACTATTAGTAAAAGTGAAGAGGAGAAACACTGGATCTGATTTGCATATGCAGAAACATCTGCCAAGCTTTGAACAAGATCCTATGGACAGCTGACACACTGACTAACGTCTGGCTGGATGAAAGGAGCAGAGAGAAAGAAAACATAGGCATCATCTGTCAAATATAGTCAAGTCAACGTGACAATATGAGAATATATGGCTGCCGATGTAACTGGGTCACTGCTGTGCAACGTTGTGACTGTTGGCTGAAGTAACAGGAGAAGTTTTGAAGTGTACAGATCTGTACTTTCAGCTTCAGCAATGAAAGACTTTCTTGGGAGTGTGAAGGCTGTTGAACGGCCAAGACAGGTGTCTATCCTGAAGCTAACCGAGCATGCACTTTTCCTTACAAACCTAAAAATAGAATCAGGACAAACAATTCAGAAAGGTAGTTGTAAAAAAAAAAAAAACTTTTGAAAGGAAAAAATTTCAAAGATGAAACACCTTTATGGTTATGGGGTATGTTACATTTATTTTTTTAACAAGACGGGTATTTAAGTACTGCAATATAAAATCAATAAGGAAAATTAGTATTTTGTTTTTTTGCAATGCTTTTTTACAGGTATGGTAAGAGCTGTGGAATAAACTCGAAAGACTCATTTTGTGCATCCTGAATAGCAATTGATTCTAGTTTTTACTTGGAAAAAGGCCGTATTGTCCAAACCTGAGTCTGCAAGTCACTGGAGGCAGCAAGGAGGGCGTGGATGTTGTCTGGGGGACAGTGCGTCAAAGCAAAGGCTAACAATTCTTGTCGCGCCTCCAGGTCTCTGTAACCCTCACTCTGACCGAGCAAACTGCACACCTCCCAAGCCGGACTGTAAGCTGAGAAAACACAAGAGGGAAAAGAGGACGAGAGCCACAGTTAAGAAAAAATGAGTAAGGTAAGACGGTGGCTATATTATAGTTTCATTCAAATTTTGATTAACTTTTTATGATATAATGCAAATTCAGCATTAAGTATATAAATTAATCTCTGACAATAGGGGGAAAAAAAAAATTACCCAGCTATACAAACCATCAATTGGACAGAAATACTTATTTAAGTCTAAAACTAATCTCACCTGGATGAAAATCAACTGAAAGATAGTATGTATGTCTGTTACTCACTAAAGCTTCTTACAAGAACTATGTCAAGGTAAAGTGTTGCTGTTTGAATGACAACTATACAAACACTCTGCTTTCAAACACACACTTAGCGTGTGATTGGTTTTCATCGTCTCTTTTCCCGTTAGTCAGAAGGATAAGAAGACTCGGTTTTTCTAATTAATCTATGCCTCGGTAAATTATGGTTTTCACTGCTACTAAGAATTGACATTCTCTGTGAACCAAACAGATTATCATTTGGTCAAACTAATACTTGGTTCTTTTTGTTTTGTTTTTCTTTTCCCCCTCCTGAGCATAAAAATAAATCAAGCAACTTTTAATTTTATTGCCAGTGAAAAATGACTTGTCCCTGCAAGAAAAAATATCTCAATTTCTTTTTCTATTTATATATTTCTTCTTTTATTCCTTATGTCGGTTTTGGTCCTCTGTACCATTCACACTTGAGATTTCTTTAAAAAAAACTGCTTGGAAGTACAGGTATAATTTTCTGTGTTAATTTTAAAAATATATATTTTTATTCATTTACTTCAAATGGCTAAGCACTTAAACAATAAAATATACTGGTGATAAAGACAGAAACAGTAAGAAGAAGTAACATATTATTTGGTCACTTAGCCATTAATTAACAATTGGTATAAAATAAAACAACACAGAAAATCAAAAAAATGAGGTAGTAAATGTTATGTAAGCGTGAGGGGCAAAGAGCTGGATAAAGATGTAAAGACAACTAAATCCTCTGTTTTTTTAAAAAAAGAAAAAAAAACATTTTTTTTCAAAACTTGCATCACAAAATAACCCAGAGTTGAACTAGCTCCCATTTTAAAATTATTCATGTGGCTCAGTGAGATTCCTGTGAGCTTTAAACCACAGCTCAATGATTTCTGTTTTTGCAAATTCCAAGAGGAAATTTGCTTCCTTTACTCTTGCAAACCATTACACCATTTGCCATATTTATAGATAATTCATCCTTCTCACAATAAATTATACCTATAAAAACCTCAATTGATTTGACTGAATGTTTATAAAGAGCTCTCTGAGATATTTTTGCAAACTAAACAGGCTGAAATCACTTTGAAAGTAATGTTTAATGAATAATCCTCTTGCACAGAGAAAAAAAAATTTTCCCCCCTTAACTATGCACACTGGCTCACAGTTCTTTTAACTACACACCTGCACCCATGAGGTCCTGACAGTGGATGTAAGAGGCTTTAAAGTCCAGACATTTGAGGGCTTGCTCCGCCAGCAAGGTCAGCACTTGGCCTTTTCGCCTCTTGTCGTCATCTCCTGAACACATCAAAGGAAAAGTTTTTGCTTGAGCCATGCAACACATAGGGAGGATTTCAAATGTTCTTAAAACTTATTGACATTTTGTCTGATTAAAAAGTTTGTGAGCTTCAATTTTCAGGACTTGACTCGAAAAGGTTATAAACTTCATTTACCGTTAACCCTAGATTTAGATTTAATAAGAAATTAGGAGGAAAAAAAATTCTACATTTCCTGTCTTATCCACGATTGTGTTTGAAATAGACAGTAAATTCTCTTGATAGATTTTATTCTTAGCGGGTCTTTAAAAATGACACAGGACAGTTCGCCACAAAACAGAATTTCTAAAGAAGCCGGTTGTTCACAGTGTGTTGAAGCATATTCATAGATTGTTGGGCTGCCATCAAAGCAAGTTACTGGGTTTCCATTACAACTCAGCAGAACAAACTTTTTCACAATATTCTATATCTTACGTATTTGAAGTTACAGTAATTAATCTTATGTGAAAGCTACTTAAATGTGTTTTTTTGGAGATTTCCCTTTCGTTTTGAGTTGATTTATCTCTGTCCTTCATTAAATAATTCAACTTTCTAAGAATTTGATTCTAAGACTGAGGAACCCATCAACACCACATCTGGACAAGTAATGTGTCCTTTAGTGGCTCTTATTTTAGGACCAGGACCTGGCAGGAAAATATGGAAAGAGTAAGTTTGTCCAAATATCCAAGTCTACAGAGAACTGTTGCCTTCTGCCCTCTCTTAGAAACAGTTGATGCTCGAGGTGGAGACGAAAGCCAACACCACTTTGGCAAAAAAAGACAAAAAGGACAGAATGCCATCGTTAGTGCTTAGTAATATGTTGAAGAGAACAAGTTTTAAATCTGCCCTTTTTTCTCATAGTGAAAGACAGAAATCAGAAAAAGTGGTTCCATATAATGTTTTGCAAAAATCTGGGGTTTTTGATTCCAAGGGTCACAATTGTCCGAGTTAAACTTATTAAATCGTTACAATAAAATGGTCTTGAAAAGTCTGAGATCACATACTACTTGATGTCTTTGTAAATGTGGTCATTGCCATGTCATTTCATTGAAAATAGACTGTTTGAAATCTTAAAGTCAGTCAGCATGCTGTCTCGCTAAACAGAACCCCCCCCCCAAAAAAAAACAAATCCGATATCTTAATAAAGGTGGGAACTGGGTGAAGAATCGGGACAGCCTTTGATTTATCTATCAGCTCGATAAACAAAAGTGGGGGGGGAGAGGAGGACAACGAGATCAAAAGGGACACGGACAGAAACGCAGCTTCTGAACAAACTTGTGCTCCGAGGATCAAAGAACAGACACTGCATGAAGAAACGCGCTGGTCTTTGGCTGTGCTGCCTGTGTGTGTGAAGTGTGAGTGACGGCTAGAGATGTGGTGTTTACCGAGAGGGGGTGAGACGTATTTGTCAAATATCTTCTGGGTGAATGGTGAGAGGGTGTCTTCAAAAGACTGTCAGGACCTCAATATAGAGGAATGTTTGTGTCTGAGCAAACCAACCGTCATCTTGTTCTGTTTTTAAATCCACACAGCTCTTGGTATTTATTTTAAGCTCATCCGAATCAGACATATTGATAATCTGATCGATATGTGTACTTCTCCCTGATGGACCTATCAAACGCTGTAATCAAAAGGTTGTGAAATGTCATACAAAGGCAGCCTCCCAAAGCGATAATCTGGATCAGTGGGAAAAAAAAAAAGAACACATCAGAATAAAAAGGAATATTTCAATTATTATTACTGATCCCTTCATATATTCTTTTACCTCACGTACTGAATGATTTACGGAGCATCTCTGTCGAGGCAGAAACCCAACTCTTAAGTGTTTTTAACTTGTGTGTTGGTGATACCTGCATTAAATATTCACCACAAAGCCCTGGAGCTATGCACCCTTCAAAAGGCTCCCTCCTGCATTTATTTATTTAAAAAAAATGTTTATTCCTCCTCTCATCTCCCTCTTTTCCCCCCCCCTCTGAAACCACACAGGGAGAGGTTCCTGCTGACAAACTGTGAGGCGTACAGACACAGAAATGCCACGAGGCCGGTTAGCAGGTTTCCTTTGGCTGGTGGCAAGTCTCTGAGCGAGAGGATGGAGGGACAGACTCACAGACCCTGGAAGGACAGTAAGATGAAAGCTGGAGGGAGAAATGCAGCGACACAAAAAGAATGACAGCTTGTATTTCCGATATAGAGAACATTAAACTTTGGAGCAGTACTGAAACAAAAAATGTTCCTGCAATCTTAAATTAAAAAAAAACAAACAAAAAAAAACATGTTTCCCTTTAGATTCTTCTTTAAAGTTAAAGTTTACTTTTTCACCTCTTAGAATCAAGGCTTCCTGGGTGAAAGGGTTGCAGTGATAACTTCAAGGTTTCTTTGAGGATTTGATATCAACTTTCCCAATTTGCAGCCAGCCTACAGTCCTCTTCTCATGTATTGAACTGATTGCACCGCCGGTCGATATGGTCGCTGTGGAACAGCTGTGCAACATGCATCTCCACATATGAAAACTCAAAATAAATCATAAGTTATTCAGTTTAAAAGTAGGGGATTCCCCGATTGGAATTACAAGATGAATGCTGATGCAAAGATTTCTCCAGTGGAGAGAGTAAATCCAGCAAAAAAAAAAAAAAAAAACTGAAAAATGTCAATATGTGGTGATGAAAGTAGGCCAAAAGAGATAGAGGAGAAATTTTTGCTTTTCTGAAAACATAGAAAATGTAGAATGTTCCAAAGGTTTAAGCATTTATACACACAGGTTGAAAGTGAATCAAAATCACTTCTCCACAAATATCATTGTAAATAAAAACAGTCAAGTCTTCTGCAGTTTCTAAAAGGCTTATTTACTAGGACTACCTGGATATGATGCTGCCATCACCATGAGCAATTTCTGTTTTAAAAAAGGAGGCCTGACAGTTTAGTTTTGGTCTCATTGTTCAGGAGCCCCTATTTCCACATGCTTATTGTGTTCCTTTCACAGCTTATGGGCTTATTTTATTTTTCTCAAAAATGGCTTTTTGTCCTCCTTGAACAAATGCAAGATTTGTGGCGTGAAAGACAAACTGTTCTTCCAACGTATTCTCCCATCTGAGTTGTCGATCTCTGCGGTTCCTTCAGAGTGGCCATGGTCTTTCTGGCTAATTCACTGCTTAATGCTCTGTATTTTTTTTTCATCCTTTCAGTTCAGGTGAACAACCTCGTCTAAGTAGGTTTGCAACTGTGCCATACTGTTTTGAGTTTTAGATGACGGATTGAACTCTGCAAGATGTCTAAAGCTTGAGATATTGCAGCCCTGCTTAAAACTCCTCAACAGCTTCATCTTTGACCTCTCTGCTGTGTCCCTTGGTTTTTGTGATTTTTTTTTTTCTTCTCTAGCAAATTGCTGAGAACTTCACAAAAAAGCTATAGTTAAGCAGCATACAAGTGGACATACAAAAGTTTAAGGTTTATTTTTAAGCAACGTAAGAGAATAAATCAGTTTCAGAAGAACTGATTAGTGGATGGCAGTGGATAAAAACAGTCATAGATCACCTTCTAAGACATGCTAAACTAGGAATAAAATGTAGACTTTCTGCTAAATAAACCAGTAAAGAAAGAAGGTTTAACTGAACTGTCATTGTGATGGAGGAAATTGTTAATATAAAGACCCAATGGCCTCGTACTGATTCAGTGTCTGACAAGCAAAGATGCAAAATGTCGAAGTGCACCAAATAATTTAGAGACCATTCAATATAATGTTTGTGTGAACTGAAATGTGGTTATTGCTGTTGTGAGCGTGAGCCTGAGAATCGATCCTTGCTTGAAACCTGAAACACTCGTCTTGTTCCTCTGCTGTGTGAGAACTGTCAGCAACCTTGCTAAAAGCACCCATGCATGCATGCATCATTGTGCATCTAGGTCGGACTCTGCTGTACGTATCTCGTTTCATCTTAAAAGCAGCGTCACACAAAACGCCAGCAGGACAGTCTTGATCACTAAAGTTTACCCACCGTCCCTTTTCAGCACGATCACGCTCGAAAAGCAAAAGAGGTGACTTTGCGTGTACCTGACACTCGCAGAAGTGAGGCCAGGTTGAGCAACGTGGCGGATTGTTTGTAAGCTGTGGAGCACTGGGCGATGCACTCTTCGATGAGAGATAAGCGGTTTGATCGCAGTCGCACTGGAGGGACGAAAAGAAGAGAAAGAAACGATCAGCTGATGATTCAATAACAGGAAATTGTGTGAAATGAACGATGAAGCTGCTATGAACATGTCAGGAAAATAAAGTCGAACATAATAAATGCAAAAAAAAAAAAAACTATAGAGAATGTATTTTAAGTCATCAGTAATAGCATTAACTGTTTTCTGCATAGTCGCTTTAGAATAAGGAGAGATCAAATTAAAATAAGTTTAAGCTAATAGTAAAACAAAAACATACATAAACAAGAGATGCGCTGATCAGGCTTTTCCTGACCAATATCTGCAACTTCTGAAGTCTGACCTGCAGAGTCAGACGTTTTAAGTCTAAGGATAAACAAAAAAGCTCAGTTAGTTTAAAGACCTGTAGTTCTGTATTCTACACAAAATGAAAGAATTGCAAGGTAATCCTCATCTATCTTGCAACTTTTGTTTTTACAAGTAAACACTGTTGAGACGCATAATGTTAAGGGTTCTAAAGTAATTAATAATACAAAAGAGAAAACGTTATTTAAACTTTACTGTAGATCAACAGTGATTTCACTACCTAAACTGCCAGTTTTTTTTTTTTTTTGTGAAAATATTTTCCATACAAAACTAACTTTACGATGCACAAATTCCCCAATTCTGTTTCCACATTTCTCCAACCCTGCACTGAAACATGTCAAGTTTAGAAACTCAGCAAAGCCCTGTGAATTATTTGCTCCCCTCTGAGGATCTTTAAAAGTTGGCATCACTTTGGGCAAGGCCTAGAGGGAATTCTGGGGAGAGAGAGGCTGTATGAGGCATTGCCTTAGGCTCTGTAGAAAGGCTGAGGGAAAAAAAAAAAAAAAAGCTTGAGATGGATTACATATGTTCAAATGCTTCGGCTTCATACTTGTGTGCGTTTATCTGCTACAGAGCATTGTAGCAGGGATACGGCTTGTACACTTTAAGAAAAATAATGTGCTATTCTTTCAGTGTGTGTGTGAGAAAAAAAGAGATAGAGAGAGGAAGTGAGAGAGATGCAGGAAAAAAAAAGTACCGTGTCCTTGAAAGAGTGCAATAAAATGATACCAGAGTACAGTGGGGAAAACAGCTTTGGCCCTGAGGAGTAAAAATGTAGTTCAGACGATCACTAATGTCAAATAAAATCAATAAGTTGAGTTTTCTCTTCGCTAGAATTTTGTTGTGCTAAGGCGTTTTGTCCGTCTTCCAGTCTCTAAGTTGATGTGGAAAATAAAATGATGGTGACCGTAGCAGTAGTTTTACAGTCCTAAAAAAGCAGGTGCATGCCATTTCAGTGTTATGACTGTATTTGTTTTACGCATGTAAAAAAAATAAAATAAAAAAGTCAACATTTGGTTGTAAAACAAATACGATAACCTCCACTATTTCCTCTTGAATTTGGTCTATTTACAAAAAAAAAAAAAAAACACGATCACTCTGGCAATAAAAGCGAACAGTTGCTGCTCTTGATTATATAATTGTCCAGAAGTGTGAGCAGTTCTCTGAAAGCAGAGCTCTTTGTCAGTTAACAGGTCTGGAGCATTCAGCTGTGTGTTGACAGACTGCAAAAATAGAAAAGGAAAAAAAAAAAAAACATCAGCAGTGGCTCCACAGACGCACATCCTGCTTCTCATCTGTATGAGTCATTTTACTATCTGCAGTGGCTTGCAAATCTATTCAACCTCCCTTGAAAAATTAGTCATGTAACAACCACAAGCTCCAGGATTTGATGTGATGCAGCAAAACAAGGAAGAAAAACAAAGATAATTTCAAATGAAAATCTAAAATCAAAATGTGATGTACATTTATATTCACCCTAACCCTGTCAATCAATTAAAAAGTAATCAGATTAATCACACTCTGGCGCTGTGATTAATCACGACTAATCACTAAGCCTAATTTTGTGAGCTTGAAATATAAATATACACACAGTTGTGCAAACCCCTCCTGCTGCAGTCCAATTCAAATTCAAACCATTATCAGATTTTTTTTTTTTTTTTTTTTTTGGCAACAGAAAGCTAGTAATGTGGTCTCTCAGTACTAACAGCAACTTATTTCACTACACATGCATACAAGTAGTACCAAACTTGTTCAGGTAAACATTAAAGTAAGACATGCTGGTGTAAAATGAGCTGAGTAACAACTGGGTAACTCCTATTAACAACTGGTTAATAGGATACACTGCATCCTATTTCACAAATCCACACCATCTTTTTTGTCTTACTCTTAAGCATATCAGCAATTTAGAAACTTTTACACCACCACTCCACCTCCTTACCTTCTTACATCACACACTAAAGATGATTTGGGCAATTTTTTAAACATGAAAATGTGTGAAAGGGGAAATTAAGTCATCCACTAACTCTGTATTGCACTCTGGAGTCAAACCTGAGGCCACCAGCCCAGTAAGGGAACATTGGCTGAACTGGGTCATGCAACAGAACAGTGATCCTGTGCGCAGCGATAAAAGTTCGTCAAACTGTCTCTAAAAGAAAAGAATTAAGGCGATGCAATGACCCAGTTAAGATTTAGATTTCCTGCTGTGATGAGAAACTTGAATATAAGACGTGCATGAGAACCTCATTGAACTTAAGAGATGTTGTGCAAAACAAAGAGAACATAAATTATAGCACAAACTGGAAGTAAAAACCTCCAGCGCAATGAGCAATGTTTTCATTCACCTGTTTTTAACTAACAACCAGGTAAAGAAAATTTATAAAAATTCAGAGCTGTAAACCTTGAATGCTGAATTTTAAGCCTGACAATATGCCATTCTGCCTCATCTGCTTTATTTAACAGGAGGAAATGCCTGGAAGCAACTGTTCCCACAAGACCGAGTGCAGAGATGAATACAGAACGGTCAGGTTTACACCTGAAGCAGACATTTCAGAAACGATATGAGAGAGGATGCACATACAGACATAAAACTCTGATCCTAATTAGGCCATCGGGCAGATGTTTGCTCAACACTTGATCCATAAACAACCATATATTTAGCTATGGAGACAAGAAGGAGAAACATACGGAAGGGTGATGCATGGTGGGAGACAGGTTTTATCGTTTATGTGTTAGGGAGGTGAAGAGTAACATTTTAGACAGGTTTGCCTCTCAGGATATTTAATGGAAAAGCGCGTTGTGTACCACCTTGCAGCGGGAGAATGCGAACGCTGAAGTCCTCCAGTTGACTGAGAGCACTGATGAGGTCCAGTTCCTCCTGGATGGCTGGAGGACAGTCGGTGATCAGTTGGAGACATGCCCTAAGGAAGAGAACAGTCAATTAATACAAAAGACGTTACCTAGAATAAATCAGATCGCTGGATTGACTTGAGCTTTCTCTTGCTCCTCCACATGTTGCAGTGCACTTGCAGTGAGCTAAGTGAAAAAAAAAAACGAGACATTTAGCTGCTTCGAAATGTTTTCAATTGCAAAAAACCCCCCCGGCAATGTAGCAAAACTAAAAGGGAGACACCTACCACACTAAAACTATTTTTTATCGTACTGATATTACACTTCTCGTCATTTGTACATTTTACATTTTTGAAGAAATTAAACCAACATTTGTAATTTTCAGACTTTTTTTTTTTTTTTTCCATTTTTCCAGTTTGTTTGCACGTTTTAGAGCAATCTGTTCCCGTCTCTGGTCTTCTGGGTCCATGGTTGCTTGTTCTGTTGTTTTTAACTGATATTTTATTATTATTATTATTATTATTATTATTATTATTGTTATTGTTATTATTATTACTACAGCCAAAACTAAGCAATATATTGGGAAAGGATGCATAAGTGGTGAGATCTGGGTTTCAAGCAGCTGTCTACTGGGTGGCCACTGGAACAAATTATTTACCAGCTATTATCAGCTTATTACACATGTCACTTTGTAAAGACCAGAACAGAAAATGGTACACAAATCAACATAAGAAGCCCTTAAAATCTATGTGAATTTCCTTATCAGGAATTCTATACCAAGTTGTTTTGTTTTCAGATCTAGGTAACAAAACAAATGTTACAGATAACATTAATAAGATAGTAATAATCACTCATTACTTCAGCAGAAGCACAAGAAATAAATGTCGATGTCCTGTTCAAACCCGTCTGACACAATAACATTTTTATTCAAGGTTATCGCCACATGAGGACTATGCCCACTTATGTTTATTCAAACCTCACAAACAGATTAAAATGAAGGAGACTAAATGGATTTTCTTTATTCCAGTTAGCACTAAATACTATTAAGCCTGAAGTTTCCAGAGTTCAGCAGTGCAAACAGAAATGTGACAAGGTTTCTAAAATGGATTTATTTACAAAGTCTAGACTAATTTGACGGATCCACAACAGCAGAGTTTCTCTTGGAATACAATCCACACTCATTATCCTTAAGAGGATTATGCAGCATAGCACTTAGAATATAAAACAGTGTGCTGAATGAGCAAGTGAGCAAGATGCAAGTTTACTTTAGAAAATAAATAAACCAACAAGGTCTGGGACAAAAAAAAAAACAAAACAAAACAAAAAAAAAAACAAGGCAAAATGATAAATTTAACGTACATTCCCAAGCTGAGAGTACAGATCTTACATCTGTGTATATGGAGAGGATCGGCTTGCCCTTCGTATACGTGTGCAGTAATTTATCCAATAAAGCATAATGAGACCAAAACATCCTAAAAAAAATACTGCAGATAAGTACTCAGTAGACTGCATAAACCCTCCACACAGCTTCACCTGCTCTTAAGCAAGATGAAAATGTTCCTGCCAGGAAGAAGAGGTTTGTCCTGGCAAGGATAGAAGCAGAGGAAAGGGCCGCAGATGGGTGAAAGAAAAACTGAAAAAGGACATGTTGATTATGTACTTAGGTCGTGAAGGATTTGGAAGCGTGTGTACTGACGGAGCCAATAGGAAACAGTCTAGGTGGTTTATTCCACCTAGACCATCATTTTCAGATTATTTTGTGCAACATTTATAAAATATTTAACTTAACAATTCTGTTCAATTTATCTTTGAAACAGAAGCAAAAATATTGACATTTCCTTTCATGGAATAAAGACGGGCAATGTAGCAAATGTTTTTTTGTTTTTTTTTCTTTTCCCTGTATGTTTGTTTTCTTTATTTTTTCCCCTCCTAACAAAAACAGAGATGAGTTTTCTCAGACACAACAGAGATGCTTTGCTGACAACAACTTAATGGTTGCTGAATTGTGTCTGGCTTTTTTTTTTCCCCGCAGTAGATTTTAACAGCTCTTTCTTTTATCTAAAGCACAACAGACAGTAAGTTGTTAGATCTGTTTTACACTGAAGATTAAGCAACAACATAAAAGAGAACAAAACAAGATACAGAAATAAATCTAGTCTTAGAGGTTTGTCAGTTAATTCAAGATTGAAAAGGGGAAGCTCTGTGCTCTTTATCTGTAAGGACACAGGAAAGTAAATTGTACAAACTGTACTCAAATTTTGATATACGCACATGAGGCCAACAAGTTTAAATCTGGACTTATTTTTATTTATTTTTTGCATACTTTATAGCTTGCTGACAGTGCAAATAGGGTTTTTGCAAATTTCCATTAATGTTTCATTTAAGTGCATTTCAACAGACTACGTCATAACGGCTCCATGGAAATTTCTGCCATTAAAAAACTGAAGCAGTTCATTTTGTAATAAACAAGATTTCCGTCAGTCTCAAAACTCCCAAAATGTCCCATGTGAAACTCTGGCGATTGATCTCCCTAGTAACACACACCAGTTAATACGCTTCTTCTCCCTTTTACTCATACACAACAACAAACACACATATGCACAGACGCACATGCTCACATGGTGGGAGTGTCACAATGGATGATGCTGTCCAAGTGTGCGGAGGGGGGCCTCCGTATTAGTTACTATAAATGAATGACGACCCAATTACTGTCCCACTTCCCCACTAGGAACAGACGGTGAGATTAGACATCCAGCGGCCCCCCACTAAGATCTGAAGCCAGCAAGAAACACAAATACAAAATCTTCATGTAGCACACAACAGAAGATAAAATGAAAGCAGACACCAACAGTGACTGTTTTTTTTAAACTTCATTTTTTAAAAGGGGATACAACAGGAAAAAAAAATAGGTCAAACGGGACAACAAAAGCCAAAAATACCACAACAAACATTAAATACAAAAATATATTTTAATATGTCAATCGCAAATAAAAAAAAGGAAATAACATTTTGTAACTACAACAATTTGTCCAATATCTAAATAATCTAAAAAAAATATGCATTTGCAATGTGGTGTAGCTCTATAGTGAAAACTGATCCATTAAACTGTCACCAACACCTGATTGGTTAACCTCATAGCAAGTCAATTTCAGGACAATTATTTTTGATTAAAGCAGTATTAGCCCTGCCCAAAGGGAATGACACGGTGTGTCTAATAGAGCAAATAAATTTATGTATTGCACCATGCAACCACTAAATATCTTATATAATAAGTATTTCTATTTATCTACATTTAATATAATTAATGACACATTTAGGTAACATTATAGAGATTTGATTAATTTAATTTTTTTTTTTTTTGCCATCTCTGAATCTCTATGACAACACAATAGATGGTATGAAAAACAGGCTCATACTTCAAAATTTGAATTGTTTCACTTGAATTATGTCTAATTCATGCCAAGTAAGAATTGGCAAAAGAGTTATTGTTCAAGTGGTCATTTTGTATGGAAATACAGCTACTCCTAGTCTTCCTTACCTGGCCAGCCCCATGCAGGGATCTGTTAGTGCTGTGGAGGAGTTGAAGTACTCCCTGGCAGCAGCCAAAACCAACTCCACGCTGCTGTTGTAGGCCACCTTCAGAGTGTGACCCTTTCCCCGGAAAGACAAGCTAACGGGAACATCCTGATTCACCTGGAAACATGAATAAAAGTGCAGAAAGATCAATGAGAATGGAAATTTATTATAAGCGGCTTAATGATTGGAGAACCCAGTAGGGGTAGCAGCACCGTGTCAAGGAAGGTTTTAGTCAACATACCGCGGAGCAATGCATAAGCTGCCCTGCCAGGCGTACGTTCTCCACACGGCTTGAGCACAGCAGGGACTCGACAAAAATCTGCCAGAGTCAGAAAATATAAGGAGAAGTGATGCGGAAATTATATCTGTCTTTGTTGAACGAGAACTGTAAATGTCAGTGTTTAGGGTATTGAACTGCACGATTTCGCACAAGAACTTAAACGGGGTATTCTTTTGCGAATTTGCTGCTTGTTGATACCTGATGGCACGTCTCTGATTCTAGGCAAGTGTAAACGTTCTGCTGCATATCAAGCAGGTCCTTCAGGAGAGCTTTCCACACCGACGCACTGACTGGAGGGTTCCTGAATGCAACACACAAAATATTCAACATACTCAGACGTTTGTTGTGTCAGTTTCACATTCATGAAGACATTTCATTCTGAGCTCATACTTGCGGCCGGTGTGACGGCACAGCTTGACCATTAGTTGGTGGGCCTCCTCCTTACTGTTCTGGCTGTTCTTCACGTAGGAGATGGGCTTCTGGAGGCCATGCTTCTCCAAAACTTCCACCACACTGCCGAGCAAACAGTATCAGGTTTACAAGAAAATCATACATTCAAAAACTTGGAGACGAGTGACTTTTTTAAGATAAAGTCACTCATCACTTCCTTCTAAAGACAACATTGTAGGAAGGCACCAAAGACCACGTCTTACTCTTTGAATTCCAGACCCAGTCAATTTGTGCTACTTTTTTAATTTTGAATGTAGTGCTGCTGAAGAAAATGGATAAATAAAATGAACCTTTACTTTCTCTTCTGTAATATTTTATTTCAATTCAAATTTTAAATCAAGTTACATTTTGAGGCTCGATTTTCCAAAGTACTAATTTTTTCCCCATTTTTCATACTTTTAAACATCTGAAAAACACAATAAAGTCCATCCTTTCCCAGACTTTAACACTGAGTAGAAACCCTGATGCAATGTTGATGTTATTTACACCTAAGATATAATGAGCTGTAATATTTGCAATTAACATCCTACTAAATCAAGTCTCTCCACATTTCTGTCAGAAGCATTCTGTATTCATGATCTGCCATTTTTAGTCTAATGAGTAAAAATAAATCAAGGGATTTCAGATGAGTTACCATACCTTAAAGAACAAAGCCGCACAAACATTTTCCTATAGCGTATTTAATAAAGCAGCAATAACGATGAGAAGAAGTCACAGTTGGAAAAGCCAAACTAAATAAAGAACAAAGACAACAAAGTAAAAACCAGCACAATCCACAGGAAGACGGGTAGAATCTAAGTTGTTCGTTATTTTGGCAGCACAGAGTCATTTGTAAGACACAGTGCAGATGGAGAAAGCACAGTTCTAGTCAGAAGAACAACAAGATAAAGTGCATGTCACAGAGACAGCACTGATTTTTAAGTGTGTGTCTGTGTGCAACACACACTGACAGCTGTTTTATGTGACCAAGGGAGCGGCTAGGTGTTGGTGACGGATTAGCGCGGCGCCCCTTCCCGTCTCAACAGGGTCGTGCTGCTACAGATGTTCGATCTCCACCGCAGCTCATTAATATAGCAAACAGGTGCCTGCGAACGTGTGAGGGCTTGCACTTGTAACGCATGTGTGTGAGTGAAAGAAAAACAGCAAGGCTTGAAATTTACAACTCTGTGAGGGTAATGTGCAAGTTAGTGGCAGTGGCAGCGACCGTAGCCAGCCTTTATTACGGTAGTCCTCGGAGGGCAAACACTTGGCATTTGCTGCTTGATTCATCTGCGGTATGAGTCACATAACTTCAGCGTGGCACGGCAATAAACACAATCAGCAAGCTCCCTGAGGTGTCCCTGAGGTTGTTGATTCTTGCATATAAACTACGTAGAGGACAAAAACTTAGCCTCAACATTAGCTTTCTCACAGCTAGCTAGTTCATTCCCTTCTTTATTATCACCCTATTTGTTGGGATTCCTATCAGGCTACTGCCCTCTTCCCGGCTTCATCATTATCCCCCATCTTCACCTTCATCATTACTGTTTTTCCAAGTGCACCCATGAGAGCCAAAGGGAGGAAAAAAAGAAAAAAAACGCAATAGATCCAACGCTTGGGGCGTTTTTAACCCACTGGGAATGTCGATGATCCTTTGATACGGAGAGAGTGAGTGAGCTGAGTGCGCATTTGTGTCTCCTCTTTTTTGGTGGTTGCTGTGAAGTCAGAACACTAAATTATTTATCAATTTGTCTACAACGATAGTTTCCCAAGTAATAGATCACTAATGATAGAACAGAAACACCTTACAAGTTGTTGAGGGAATTTTAAATAGCAGCTGTGGAAGAGATTAGGATAAAGAACGACAGACAATCCTGTTTTATTCACTTAAAAATCCCAAATACATACAAAAAAAAAAATTAATGTAAAAAGAAATGAAAATTGGAATTGTAATTTGCATAGATTAGAAATTGCCTTAGCACTACTGCATAATTACATATTTCTGGAAAGGAAAAGGCTGCACAAATTATGATATATAACTTTTAGAGCCTGTGGATACATACTGTTAAACTAATCTATTCCTACATCTGCAAAGTGGACAAAAACAGAGGTGCTAGATAAAGAGCAAAAATACCTTAGATGCTTTTCAAGTTTGTCCACCTTGTCATGGAGTGATCCTGTGATTTCTGTCTCTGGTCTGTAAAGCAATAAAACAGAAAAAAAAAAAAAGTTTTTAATCAGTAAAACGGAGCACAAAATAAATAGTAGATTGCATAATCAAGATGCACACTTTGGGTTTGTAAACCTCCATTGATTCCCTACCAAAAATACAACCCCATTGATGCTTTGGCTCGAGGCAAAGCATTCTGGACCAGGTTGGCCGGTTCCCCTACAGAGTACTGGCCATGATAAAATAAACCATGTGTAAATTTGCCTTTCTATCCCACCAATCACAAACAAATTCTTGACAATTTTAACCCATTTCTCTGCTTTCGTCGTCTTAGCTCTGACTTTTAGCCCTCAACATCTACTTTTCCTGCAATTTATGTCCCTGATTCACTAATGTCTTGTTCATTCCTACGTTTTATTCTAGCCAAGAGGAAAGGCAAATTATGTTAGAAGATTTAGACTTAATTAGCCAGAGTCACAGATTAGAAAACCTGAGCTGGAGCAGCTAAGTAACGGTTTCTATCTTGGTTCACAAAGGTGCATCATTCTATGTAGGGCAGGGAGCTTAATAAGTTAGAAAAATCCCTCCCAGGAGAAAAGTTAAGTTTAGGCTGTTGCACGTACACGCCGGCCTCACAATTTCTTCTAATCTAAATGCCACAGCATATAAATCACTGAGCCATTTTCTCCACCATAAAAGTACTATAAAATGAATTAAAAGAACTGTATAGCAACACTATAACAAAACATTTCTGCTCAATATTTATTCCATACCTGGTCAAATTCCAGTATAGCTGAAGTAATATAAAACATTAATGTCTCAAAATATAATTGCTGTAAACGCTTAAAAGCTGCTCTGCTTTACAGCATCTTCTTCTTTTGTCACCTAACCACTAATCTTTCTGAATAGTTAAACATAACAGAGGAAAAACTAAAGCAGACGAAGGCTTTAATGCACTTAGCTTTCTTTTTCATAGACGGCTAAGAATTTGAACTGTGCCAAGTGGGGTTCAAAGTCAGGCATCTTGGCGGATTGGTGACAAACATGACAGTAGGATGGTGCTACGATCTGTGTTTCAGGAGGAGTTTATACAGGAAATTGGCATAGTGAATCATATTTAGACTGACAACTGATCATGTGACCTTATCCTGGTAAAGTTTGAGCTTCAAAATTTCACCCAGCGCTCTTGGTCTGAGTTGATGGTGATTCTTACCATTTGTGGTCCGAGTTTTCTATTTTAACTAGATGGATTTGATTTAAAAATGCAAATTTTAACACCATTGTTATTATGTGAGTTATCACTGCTGTAAGAGACTCAATAACTGATGTGACAGCAAACTATAATTTTAACATTTGCAATGTTAAAATTATTAAAATGATTAATTCCTTTTAAACTGCTTATTATGTTTTCTCACGCTTCAATATATTTTATTGGCATTTTATGTGACAGACCAAGACAAGGTAGTGTATAATTATGAAGAAGTGGATTAATTATTATTGTTTTAAGGGGTTAACAAAGAATACAAATGCAGAGAACCTGTATTCAGCTCTGCTGAGTTAAAACTATCAAATAAAAACCTAATAAAAAAAAATAAAAAAAAACATGAAAGTTTATAGCTGTAATGTATCATAACGTGAGACAGTTTAAAGTTTGTGAGGCAATATATCAAATAATTGTTATTCATCAACAGGTCAAAGTGGATATTTGTAGCAAATCTGACAAAACTCTCCAAAGGATTTCTCCTAATATTACACTCATGTATCGGACAACACCAAAACAAACCCTCTAGCCAAAGCAGTCACTTTTCATAAAAATAAATGCAATAAATTTGGTCAGATTATCACGATATTAAACACTGATTAAAAGAGACCCCTGCTCCAAACCAATTATAGTGTCTCTCGTTTCAGTGCAGTTATTCCCTGTGGCGAGTGTGCAATAGAAAAGCATAAACTCCCAGCATGGAGTGCCACAGTGGAGCTAAAGTGAGACAGATGAAAAGAGCAAAATGTGCAACTGTTGAAAGTTCAGGTTCCCGTCATGCAGCCGCCTGAGTACTGTCACAATGGTAATTTATTTCTACAATCAAGGCTGATTTTTTTGAACAATTTCATTTGATTTCAGCTATTCAAGGAGTCCACATGTCCACTTTATCAATGATTTTCTCTCTTAAGACCACTCAGTCACTTTTAAATGTGCTGCAAACCCACACAGTCTCATGGGAAACTCGCCAGGCCGGCCCTCGTGTCATATGCAATAAAATGCGCAACTGAAGAGGCGTACAGAGAAAAAGACTGAGCAATGGGAAAGGGTAGGAAATAATATTCGAACTGTAGCAGGGTTGACTGATGGCTCTTTGGAGTGCAAGTTGGACCTGTAAGCGGGAAGGAGGAGGAAAATATAGGCTCAAAGGGAGGAGAAACAGAAACAGAGAGGGGGTACTTGGGTTTATTTATAGGTCCAAGGAGAGCTGGGAGGTTGGAATGAAAGGAGAGATGATGTGGGAATTGGGATTATTGTATTTTCGTGGACAAGGCAGTGATCAACTTCTTTAGCATCCTGAAACCACGGCTAACAAAATCAAGAAGAAGATCGATGCTGTCATTTTCAGAGCAGTAAATATCTGACCAGCTGACTTTGAGTATCGGTGTATGGTGATGCGTGTATGTCTGACCCATAGCCCCTTTGGGGAAGACACTCCAGAATGTCGTAACAGAGGCTGAGCTGGTCGTCTCTCTCGCAGCTGTAGATGCACTCCAGGGCTACCTCCATCAGCTGGTCTGGGTCTCCAACAATCTTCTGATGGCACTGAAGAAGATGACAAAGGAGTCTGCATGTCGACGTGCATCCATAATTAATTTACCTTAAAGCTAAAGCGACAGTCTACCCATCGTCTTTCTTTATAGCATATATGTGCATGATTTGTACCTTCTATGAAACACAAGAAGCCTGCCCATGCCAGTGGCTTATGGTTTATCATTTATAACGCGACCAAAAACATTGTCCCTGGCATAAACCAAGCGCAGCATGTGTGTGAGTTTTGGGATACTTACGACAGGCTTAGAGTGCTGGAAAATGATGAGAGGCAGAGTGAGGTCTTGCTGGCCCAGGCTGACCAGGTAGTTTGCAAGCAGAGACTTGGCAGCGCCTTCGCAGTGTCCCTCACAGCGGTGCAAGAATGGCACCATCCACTGGAAGGCATCTTTCGCGTAGCGCTCAGGATTCGACTGTAAACGAAAAGAAACAGAAGAAAAAGATTGTATTCATTGGTTTTCCTTAATATTATAATGGGACAAAAATATACATAAGTTAAACATAAAAAAGTAAGATTTGCTGATGCAAATCAATGCACAACTTGTCTCATTTTTTTTTTTTTATATATATATATCGTCAGTCATCGATGATGTTACTTTATGATCAGGGTCCAATATTACACAATGCTGCATGAACAAATGTGACAGACAGAGAGATAGAGGGACAAAGAGACGGCTTTATGAATGGATGATTGGATGCATGGACAGATAGACTGAAGGTTGAATGCATGGATGGATAGATAAAAGGATGGACATACAGATGAATATATGGTCAAACGGACAAACTGATGACTTGACAGATTAATTGATGGTCGGATAGTTGGAAGACAGACAAACTGATAGATGGATGGACAGATGTTTTTTCAAACTTTATAAAATAATGAAACCTAAAAATAAGCTTTGATCAAGTCCCATATTTTTCCCCTTCTGTGTAGCAACCCAACTGATGTCCAACTGAGACATCAGTTGGATGTCTCTGATCCTTTTCATGTCGGATAAATATTTACAACAAATAAGATGTTTAAGATTGTGTGATGGAAAAGAATGTACACTGGTTTGCATGTATCTATTTCATGATTTCCGTAGTTTACTTTTCTGGACATAGTGGAGCACTTCAAAGAGCATTTACATAAAACATAGGCGTGCAATTAAACCTGAACTTAAACTGTAATTGCTGCAGCATGTGGGTACTGCAGTGGTGTGCAAACGTAGATGCTAAGCTCTTCAGAGAGCCTTGCCCTCACCTTGCGACAACCCTGACTCCCAATGTACCGATGAGAACGTATTCGCAGAAAAAAAATGAGATTCAAAACAAAATTAGATCACAATCGCAAGCTAACACACCCACGCACGTTTTGCTTCGCTGTGATGCGTCTCTGAAAAGAAAGACATCAGACACCAGCAGAGAGGGAGATGTAATCTAGCCAGTTTGGTAAACAGTTACAAACACACACACACTCGTATATCCGATGAGAGCCCAAAGGGAGTTCCAGTCAAACAGCATGTATTAGTGCAGTCAACAACATTTGCTGGCTGCCTGCCTGTGTGGCAGATCCCATTGCCAATGGTCCTTACAGGCTAAAGCTGGCAGTTATTAGCTACAATTTACAGGACAGCTCATATCATGTACTCCAAGGGGACTTGTAACTGTAGTACTTGCAATAGAATAGCTTTCATAGCTCTCTTGCTGCGGTTGGAAAGCAAGTTTGCATCGTTAAATGCCAGGGATTTCAGGAATTTGTGGCCGTCATTAAATATATTTTCAAAGTCAGAAACTTTTTCCTTTTTCCATTGTGAACAATGAAGTCTAATTTAGATGATTTTAGAAGTTCATTAACATCGAATAGGTTTTTGTTCTCATTTTGAACTGCATAATATATTACGCTTTCATGTCAGCTATAAGAACACGCGCCAAATCATCTCCTAGGATGATTTAGCGCAACCAAAACGAGAGTACCCGTTTTGAATCAAGGCTCATCGCAAGAAAAAGATAAATTCAGTCCTACTTTTCACATTAAAGTATATTATATAAAAAAAAGAGCCCCCACTATGAAAAAATGTCACTCACGTTTTTCATAAGCAGGCGCAGTTTGTCAATGTCGCTGAGCTGCTGCAAATCTTTAAGTGTCAGGCTGAGTTCACATGACGCCTCATACACCAGCGTTTCCATGGTGACCAAGTCATCAGCCAGGAGC
Organism: Poecilia latipinna; assembly: GCF_001443285.1. Lineage (NCBI taxonomy): Eukaryota > Metazoa > Chordata > Actinopteri > Cyprinodontiformes > Poeciliidae > Poecilia > Poecilia latipinna. The sequence continues at coordinate 49,632 of NW_015114808.1, forward strand.
TCCAGCCCCGGGATCTCCCGCTCCTTCCCCAGGCGTACCAGTGACAAGGAGCAGTCCACCTGACAGGGACAAGAAATGAAAATGGAGAGGAAAGAGCAAAAGTAAAATGAATTTACATGGTGAGAAAAGCATGAAATTAAACATTTTAATTTATTTGTAGATTAGGAATTAGTATACAAATAAAACAGTCCTCCAAAATTATTTTTTAGGATTAGAGTCAAAACTGTCTGCTCAAAGGCATAGCAGAAAGTGTAATATTAATATGTATTCGTCATTCTGATACCCTTCAATAACATCCAGAGCAAGCAATTCCTTTCAGAAGTTTCCTCATTAGTAAATACAGTGCACTTGTGAATAACTTAATCTCTGTAATGTTCCAGCTGCTCTGTGAAGGCCTCTGAGAATGTTGGCGCACAAACAGCATCATAAAGAAATGGCAACACAGTAGACAGATTAGGGATGAAGTTGTAAAGACGTTTAAAATAAAGTTAGGATATAAAGCTTAGAAGATTTTAAAGAGAACTGTTCAACACAGTGTCAAAAAAGAAACTGAAACAACTGCTGAAAGAAAGTCTCCATCCAAATCATGAAATGTGGAGGAAAAACTAATCTCCATTCTAGCAGAACCTGAGCTATTTTGCAAATAAGAACAGGCAAAAAAAAAATATTCTCTAGATATCCAGACATGACTAACATGCTCCCAAGTACTTGCAGATAAATGCAGCAGATTGTGTCTTTGACAAGGTAATAATTTGCGGGAGAAGGAATACAAATGGAGACATGCACAAAGTGTAAATGAGCTGTGATTAACCCCGTTTCTAGTGAAATTTCTCTCATCACCCCCAGGCCTGATCATTTCCAGACCTCTAGAATAAGGAAGAACCATAAACAGAACTACAAACAACAAAAAAGAACCAACATCTAAAGCACTGCAGGGCTCACTCTTTTCATTTATAGTAAATGTTAATGTACCAACAAAACCAATACCCTTGCTGATAAAAAAACACAAACCAGTTATGGCACAATCTGTACTAAGGGGAAATCGCCTATTTTCCATAGAGACAAATTGGTTAGGACAGTGTTTTTGTATATTGCATTTTTGATTTACTCGAGTTATCTTTACCTGAAAATAAAACTTGTTTTATTATATACAAAATATTCAATGTTCCAGCAAAAAAAGACAAAGCTGTGAGATTTGCTGTGCTGCATTTCTTGGCACTGTATATCAGAGTACTTTTTGTCAAATGTGATGAATGCTGGATGGAACTTTGGAATTCATTCATTAGTGCAGTCGCTGTATGACAATGCATTTTCATATGCAGTTTTGTGTGTCTGCACAATGTCGGTCACAATTGGACACTGACTATAGTGAATCTAGAGCAGTGTTTTTCAACCTCTTTTGAGCCAAGGTACACTTTTTTAATTGAAAAAATCACGCGGCACACCACCAACCAAAAATGTAAACCAAGATACTCTGTAGCCGCCTATACTACATATATAGT
>NW_015114808.1:55226-64381 GCF_001443285.1 Poecilia latipinna
TAGAGGGTGTAGGTAGCAATGTGACAGGTCAATAAAAAGACACTCCTGAGGTTACTGAAGTAGGATACAGAAAAAGCAACGGTATCCCAGCCAATCCTAGACCAAATAAAACCCATCAGTCTTTGCTAATATCCAATCATTATTCGTTCCACAATAAAGCAGACGATTTGGGCTTCCTGCTACTCGGATCAATAGAATTCCATCCAGAAGAGCAACCGATCAATATTGGACCACCTATACACTGGCAGCATGCCCGACCAATCGATGCGCACCTACCTGTGGATGTCAGCCAGTGATGATTGCTTTCTCCATTCCTTTAAAGCAGAGCCTCTTTGGCCAAGCGTCTTACACACGGACATAAGCACACTCGCATGCTACAGCCTACTGCTCATTTCAGTATATTTCTACTGAACAAGTAATTTCATATATTGCCTTGCTGAATGTACATTCTTGCAAACAAACAGAGGCATCAGGAGAAACTCAACCAGCTTGACTGACTGGATGCAGAAAGAGAGAGAGGGTTATTGATCGAAATGTGTGAACAGATCCTCCAGAGAGGGATTTCCCCATCTCATTGTTGACGGGTGAGATTTCAAAATAAGCATCTAGGTTTAAAATTGATTTTTAAAAATTTCCTTTTAATGAGACGCTAGACACAGTGAAAGAGTGACCGGAGTCTTCTCTGGTAGGAAGGAGTGTAAATTAGCAATGCTGCACACTGACTGCCAGCTGGGTGAAAGACAAACTTATTGATTTGGAAATACTTTCTCTCACTAAACTAAGACGCAGCGCACACATAGCCGAGTGTTTTTAAAATAACGCAGCAAAGATATTTGTTTCAATAACGTAATCTTGCCCACACCTGATGGATTTAAGAAGTGTTCATCCACACAAACCAGCTGAATTACACAACTGAGCCGTAGTGTAATTCAGCAACATATAAACGTGACGTTTATTTGCTGCAGGCTGTCGTATGTTTACCTCTAAATCCCAAATGTCCACATGCAAACAAGGAGAATCCTCAACCCTTCACTTTGGCTAGAAGTTTTAGTATCAATCATTTTTAGTGCTAGTAAACAAATGTTACGTCTAAATGAAAGGATCAATCTTCTTAAAAATTGATTTGTGAAAGATTTAAGTTCTTTTACTTAAGTGAACCCTTACTGCATACATTATTGAAAGAAAAATGATCTGACTAAATTATTATTATTATTATTATTATTATTATTATTATCATCAACATCACCACTACTACAATGGGATTCAATTTAAAAAGCAAGAACTAACAAGCCATTTAATCAAGCAGTTTATCATAACAGCTTCACAGTCCCAATTACATCTGGACATAGTTTATCAATCTCCTAATCTTCTCCGGGATACATTTTCAAGTCTTGGTCAGGGTACGCCAATAAAATGGTCAGATTTCTGAATGTCTACTATGCCACATTAGCTAAATGCAGGCGTAGTTCAGTTAATTAACTTGTTTTTAATCAGCTTGTTTAATATTAGTGCAAGTCTATAAACAGTATAAAGGCCAAATGAAAAATATTTGATACAGTAAGCTCCTCATAACTGTGTCTGTATTGCTTAGTTAAAATGTCAATGCCAGAGCAATTAATGGTATAGCTTTAACTACAAAATTAATATATTATTAAATCTGAATAAAAATTGTTTTTGTTTAGTTTTAAATAAAAAAAAATTATAATTGAATAATTTTACGCATTTCTCACAAAATTCTCATTCAACATGGTACTTCCATCATATCATAAGCATCTCCCAATCAGCCCATGCCTAAATCTAACATTTTAATTATGACCCCATCTCCACCTCTGTTATCATTATTGATTAAGTATAATCATGCATCTTCAGTCTTTCTCTCCATTATCTCCCTTTTGTAAGTTCTCTATGATCCTCCAGCTCAACTGAAGCCTCCTTCTTCTCTCATCCTTTTCCAATCTTTTCTTTCAGATGTCGGTCTCTCATATTCTCTTCAACTCTGCTCAATTTCTGACCCACTCGTCTTCTTCTCTTCCCCTCCCACTTTCTAATAGAAGTCTTCAGCAGTCACTACAGCTGGCCTCTCTTTGAACTCCCTGCTTTCCCTGTAAACCAGCAGCCCCCGTTCTCATTTCTGTTTTTCAAAAGGCATCCCCTTATTTTGGGCCATTTTGTTGCAAGTGCAACCACCACTTGTTTTTAATATAATTTCTTTCCACCTCTTCAACCCCATATAAGTGGTAATTTTCTTCACACAGAGCTCTTTCCATGAGATTGCTTTCTTTTTTTCTATCGAAGCATCTGTCGGTGTTGGCCTCTCTTCACTTTGTGTTTGTAATGCGCTAACCTAGTGGGAAATGCTGCATTGGCCCTGCACTTATCTATGTTTTTTTTTTTTTTTCCCTTTCTTGTTTTACACTCTCATGTTATGCTTTTGAAGCTTGTTCCTCTATATGAGTCATGTTGTCAATCCTCCCCCCCTCCCTCAGCATCTCGGTAGCCATCTCTCTATGACTGCTTCACAACACTCCAGCTTCCCCTGATGTCGCTCCTATTTAATCAAGCCTCACTTTCACTACACTAAATCATTCTCCCAAGCATCAACAGCAGCCAGATCATGATGGGGGGGGATGCATCGCCTTCCAAAAGCATGTAAACTTTTCATATTCCTCTAAGAATGAGGTGAAAGATCATTTTTCAGCAGGAGAACTCTAAATATCCAGCAAGAGCTATAAGTGGTTCTATCTAATTTTGTCAATTAGATAGAACCAATCAAAGTGCAAACTTAATTCCAACTGAAATTTTAATTAGATGTTAGAGTCAAAGATAACTATGGTCAGGTAGAGTGGTACATTCATTGTGTTAAAGGAAAAGAAAAGCATGAATGATAAAAATGACTGCAGAAGCTATTATCAATGTAATATTCAAGAATAATATTGGGACTTTATGTCTTTCCTACTATCATGCAGCTCTAGTTCGTAGATATACAAAACTGGTAGAAAGATACCACAAAGGAAAGAGAGGCAAGAAGACTTGCTTCTGTAATTAAAATAAAATTGATTAATGAGAATTATTTTGGTGCATAAAAACAAATGCATGTCACACTTTAGGCTTCTAGTTGAGCAAAAAAGGAGGAATTATGCCTTATTTTAGCTCCACTTCACAACTACAAAGTATTTGGTGTCGCAATGTGACATGAAACCTTTATGAAACAAAGGGTTGTGGTGTATCTGGAAAAGTTCAAATGGTATGAATACTTTTACAAAGGAATTGAAATACCTGAATTTTTAGGATCTATGTCATTTCAGCACGTGTGAGAAAAAGTGTGAAGGCGCAGAAGAGGAGCGAGGCGAGTCCCAAGAGACTCCTGGAGTAACGTGTTAAGGAGAAGGGGAGATGAGTTCTAATTAAAAAGAAACAAGGGAGAGAATGAAAGGGAAAGCTGGTGTGATTCCTTGAGATTAACAAAGCCTACAATATTTTTTCGTCCAGGCCCTCTAAGTCTCCCTCTCTCTAGTGCATGATGAAAGCAACAATTCCCCAGGTCTCACAAAAAATGAGCAATGGACCCCCAAATCTCTATTCCTCCATCCTCCTTGAGCTGAAGGAAAGGAATGAAATAGAGAAATGAAGGGGAACAATATGACTTCTGCCTAGTTAGTCCTTTCACAAAGATAAAGAGAGTGCTCTGACATATTTGATCCATCACTGTGAAGGAGGTGAAAAGGGGACAGGGTTGCAGTTTAGATGGTGTGGGTGGAGACAGTGGGCAGCTCCAGCGTTTATATCCCATTACTCCTCTAAACAAGTCCCATCAAGTCCTATTTTACAGCGCCGGCATCAGAGCGCAGATGACAGAAGCTTTGGTTTCTCTTCATTAAAAGTCCATATGGCCAATATGATAATAACTGTCACAGACAGGATCAAAGTGACCTTGACTGATGGGGGTTGGCAACGTCTCTTCTGCATTATGAATCCACGCTCATCACACTTTTCTGCCCTCAATTATCTAAAAGTAGTGTGCAACAGCAATTATTTTTCCAATAGCCAGGCTTCCATTAATTGCTTTCTGCTGCTGCCCTGCTGTAAGTCACAATAAAGCAGAGGGAACCTGAAAAGAGTAATCAACGGGGTGCGCAAGATGTTTTACGTTAATGGGAGAAAATACCTGCGGTCTGAGCTGAATTCATTCCCAACAAGGGACAAGAAAATGTTTTCAAACTGAAAAGTGAGAGCAACGGGAAATGAAATACTTCAATTGTTGGAGGTTCAAAGCTAAAAGCCCTTTTGGCAAAGAGTTTTACACTCACTACTGTAGATGTCTGTTTGAACAACAGAGTTTTTGGTTTCCATCTACAAATGAAAGAAAGCGCTAAGAGGCGGCTATACTTGCGCCAATTAGGCCGAAATGTTACATCTGCCAAATATGAAATGTGGAAATATGCAATAAGCATGTAGATATGAGCACAACATAAAGTAAACAGAAAATACATACCTTTGTACCCCAGTTGTATAACCTTGGGCCATAACAATGACCTTAAGTAATCAATTTCTGTTTCAAGATGGCCTCACATTTCACTTTAGAATACTTCAGCATACATAAGCACTGTAAGGTACAACACTATTCCAAATCATCATCTCTCCATCATTGTGCTCAACAGTGTTATTTGGGGATCTGCTGTTTTTTCCAACGTTCATACCTGTCTGGAGGTGGAGTCGATGTCCTGGGCTCTGCTCCGGTACCAGTCAGATAGAAGCTCGATGGACGGTGTGGCTGTACGAAATCTTTGCAACTCTGGAGAATCCTCATATAGGAAACCGTCATCATCAAACAAGCTTTGGTCCAGAACAGCTCTAGATCATTGAAAGGGGAGTTTTTAATTTAAATGTAAATCACTAATTCCAGTCAAATAAGTTACTCACTAAAAGGGTATTCACAAGAATCAGACTATTTTTTTTAACTTGACTGGCCAATCAAAAGCTCAGCAGACAACAGCAAGGTTGAATGTATCACAGAAAGTCGTTTAGTTTTATCCATTTGAGCTTTGCCTATCATGTTCATTTTTGTAATGTTGCCCACATCTACTATGGAACATGCTGAGTTTAGAAATGAAAGCACTGCTGTTAACATTTCACACACTGATGAGGTAAGTGTGCATGACATGGTAAAGAAGTCAAACATTAGCATTTAGAGTCGATACTAAAAAAAATAAAATATCTCCTTATCTCAAGAATGAAGATAAAGCATTATTGGGGGAAAGAATACCAGCATAAAAACATGTTATTTTTATTACCTTAGCAAAAATGAAACGCCAGGACAGATTTCCAAATAGACGATAATCTACATTGCCTCTCTACACCAAGGAGTAATAAAACTGTGCCTGAAAAGTAAAATTGTAAATGAAGCTGCCTCCCTCGTAATAGACAGCAAATGGCACAAATTGGCAGCACAACAGGACTCGGCATTAGTCTGATATGGCTCTATTTAACATTTGGATAATAGGATGTCATGTTTTGTTTCACATAATGATGCCAGCACAAGCATCTGGCCTTTATGGAACAGGAATTATCACAATTTTGCAATGTGGATGGGAGGCTTTTTGTTAATATATGGGCAGATCATATAATTACACAGTAAACCCTATGGTCTGAATGTTGGAGTTTAATATGCTTAAATGTGAAAGACTAAAAATCAGTTAGTGTTAATGTAAAGTATTTACCTGCACTCCTCTGCCTCACACCAGTCCATCTCTCGGTGTCTCTGCTCCTCCCAAGGGATCAACGCCAACTCCCCTCTTTCATCCGCACTGTAACAGAAAAAAGGATTAGGGAACAGCATCCACAAACGCAAATTTCAAATTACATAACTGAACAAACTAGCTTATCAGGACAACCACATAGCACCTGCAGTGCTGTGAAAAAGCGTGTGGACCCTTAAAGGTTTCTTCTGTTTTTGACAACTTGAATAAATAAATAAAAAAATAAAAAAATGCAGCTTATGAATCATGAGTTCATTTATTAAGGTAAAAAGGCTTTCCAAAACAAACTGGGACCCAAGTGGAAAAATAACTGCCAACTTTAATGCAGTCTAAATCAACTGGTTAGATATGTTTTTTGGTTCAGTAGACATGTGAAACTGTCAACTATACTGCCAAAACATTGGATCATAGCAGCTACAACAACTTCAACTCTTCAGAGAAGGTGTAGGATTGCGTTAATGATTCTTTAACCTTACACGCCGGAGCTGATGAGTCCCAAAAAAAGAAATTCCCATGCAAAAAGCATAAAAATGCCTACGCACAGAGACTTCCATGGTGAAGAAAAGTGCATTTCTTTCTGTTATCTACTCCTCTGTGGACAGAGAAAATATGTACTGTGGCTGTAAACTCCAGGAGATAGTGCAGCTACAAATCATCTTCGGTGCCGTTAAAGGCCGAGTGCACACGCGCTGCAGCGGTTTTATTAGCACTGCTATAAATCCTATCCAATCACAAAAATACATGAAAAGAAAGTAGCAGGTGTGATTTATGTTGACTTGAAAAAAATTTGTGTCAAAGATTTATAACGACACTGCAGCGCAAACTCATCCAAATTTGGAGAAGGGACCAAACCTAACATTACATTTATTAAGGACTTAATAAACTTGAGCAAATTCATTTTGTTTTACTTACTACTTGGTCTTTTTTCTTCATTAACGACAGCTCTGTTCGAGCGAGCAGAGTAAATATTGGTGAGCAGGCTCAGATATCAATAAGAGGAATAAATCATTCTGCATCCACAGCTCTGATCCACTTCACATCCGGGGAGCAGGGCGGAAGGGGTGAGGCGAGGATGCAAGGCATTTTTAACTCTTTGGGTTTACTGCGAAAACAATTTCAAACTACAAAGTAAAGTTTTTCGACATCAATGCTTCTCAAAGTCCCCACAAAAGACCTGATCGATATTACAGAAGAATACCATATTCACCCTCCCTCCCCTTGTTTCAATGAAGCAAGACTTCAGTATATAGAGTGAGCCCCAGACAGATGGTGTGAGCGCGCTCCGTCTGCTGCAGTGTGGGAGTGAGTGCTGAAGGAGCAGCAGTTGGTGCTCACAAGCTGAGGGAAATGGAAAACTGGCCCACAGCGGCAGCTCCATGATGGATGCCCACTGCAGAGCCACAACCGCCTGACCTCCATACAAACTCAAGACATGCCTAATATAAAAAAAAAAGAAAGGCTGCACAGAACTGTGAGTGTGTGTGCGTGCGTGTGACTAGGCATGCGTGTAGATGGAAACCAGAAGGACAATTACTCCTGCGTAGTAAAAGTCATGACTCCAGAAGACCTTTTCCTTTGTTTATATATATGTATATAAATGTTTCTTTGTTAAAAATGTGTTTGATTACTGTTTACTGTAGCAGCCTCATAAGGTCTTTAAGCACAAATGTCCTATATAATAAAAATAAGGTCAGACGATCCCGACATGGGAGAAAACACACCAGACAATTGCAATCGTTGATTCAACTAGCCTATCGTCTATATTTTGCTTGAACTCGAATTTCATCACATTACAATGTAGTTTAAATGGATTTTATGAGACAGATCAACACAGCACAATTCAGAATTCTGAAGTGAAAGGACAAAAACTCATCTTACATTGTTTTTTGTTTATAAATATCTAAAATGTTTGTCATGCATACATCATTGATATGTTGTAATGCCAAATGTTACTGCAGTTAAAGTGCCTAGCTCTGCACATATAGACTGATATTTTTCCTCATTATTTGTAGCAAAAAGTTCAAGCTCAGTCAGCCTGGATGGAGCGCATCCGTGTCCATCTTTTTTGGGGGGGCACAGATTCTAAACAAGATTTAGCCCTAAACTTTGACTGGACCATTCTAACACATGATTAGGCTTTGATCTAAACCATTTCATGTCTTGGAAGGTGAATGTCTGCTTAAGTATCAACATTGTTACAGCCTCAAACAGATTGTATTCCTTGATAGTTGTGCATGTAGCTTCATCCATCTTCCCAGAGCATCCACCCCAAACATGATTGCTATGCATCAAAAGTGTACTTTTGTTCTAATATGACCAGAACACCTTCTTCTTAAACATGTTTGCTATGTCTCCTACATGGGTTGTGGCATTCTGTAAATGAGACTTCTTAGAATTTTCCTTTTCAGTGAACGAAAGCTTTTAATTTTAATTTCTTGTCCGTAAACTGAAGCAAACTTTACACCTGTTAATCCAGTTAAGCGTGTCCTCTGGTGCACCATTTAAAGCCTAGTGTCACTAATTTGGCTTTTAAAATGGGTAGTGATTTTAGGTTTGACAGTAAAGCGAGAGCATTGGTGAAATCCAATGCATTGGTGAAATCTTAGCAAAGCCGGCAGTTCTGCAGGGGTCCGGCAAACAATATGCTAATAAATAACCCATTATGTGGCCAGGTTGTTTTAATAATGACCAACCAACGAGCAGAGCAAATTACAGCTGCAAACAAGTCTATTGAGAGTTGATCTGTACAGCCCACTTAAGATAAATAGACAATAAGAATTAAGGTAACCATGATTTCTTATTAAAGCACACAGGAGTCACATAATTAAAAGAAATAAAAATTATTTTAAGGTACTTAGTAGCAAGTCTAATAGAGTTAGCATTCATAAAACTAATGATACGAACCAAAGACAATGCTAATAAAAGTACCTCCTACGGGCCACAGAATAGATTAAAAAGAGAGAACAGGAATCTTTTTTTGTTGTTGTTACAGAAGGTCTTGTGTAACCACCTGTTTTATTTTTTTTTCCTTCTTGGAATAAACTTTTAAAAACTTTAAAGCAAAGTGATACAATTTTAAAGTAAATGATTACCATTTTCCAGCTGCAGATACGCAAATGTGCCCTGATAAAACACTTAGTCTCTAGCAAGATTTTTAATGCCCCAGATTAATTACAATAAGTAAAGAAATTCTCCTTTTGCAGCAAGCTCATTTGTCACTGCTGCAGACTTGGAACAACTATGAAAATTAGCGTGATGCTGAATGAGTTATTGTTACATTTTAATTTGTAAAAATAACTGAAGGTACTTTTCCATTGTAAATTTATATATATATATATATATATATATATATATATATATATATATATATATATATATATATATCTATCTATATAAGAA
>NW_015114808.1:67553-112407 GCF_001443285.1 Poecilia latipinna
TATATATATATATATATATATATATATATATATATATATATATATATATATATATATATATCTCCATTTCTGAAATAACTTGAAGCTGGCAAAATCCTAAGAGCATCTCTTGTTATCTAATCCATATTGAAAACAAATTAAACTTTGCTTTTATTAATTCATCAAGTTAGATAATTTGAATAATTAAACTAGTGAGAAACATAATATAGGGCTTCCCTAATCAGAATTTACTACTGGAAAGCAAAACATCCACATACACTTTACCAAACATCAATGTAAAACTTCTACAAATATGTGAAAAAAAAAAAAAAACAAAAAAACAAAAAAAACACTTCATGCCCATATCATATCTGGCAAGAACCTGAGGGGTGTTTCAGTAAAAGAAGTCATGATCTTGCTCTTGGCTTTTTATGTCAGACATGTATTTTAAATTATTTGTATCATGATGTATGTGCGCCTCTGTTTACGTCTCACCAGGCCTCGGGCAGCAGAACGGCATATTCGTGGGGAGAGGTGGTTTCTGGAAAGTTGTAGAGGATAGCCAGCCTGTGCTGCAGGAGTTCTTCTCCATGATACGTGAACAGAATATTCAGAGCCTGAACATTGCTCTCCTACAAATAAACAAACATGAGAAAACCTCAACTGTAGTCCCTTTAGTTTTAGTTTCTTTTCAAATGAAACTGAAAATTCGGAGAATTTTGGGAGGGGGCGGGGGGTTTAAGGTGATGAATGCAGCTAGAATAAGACATCATGAGAACAAACTTTGAAGAAAATGAGACGCTCATGTTACCCTTGCATAGTTTCTTGCAGACAGAACAATATTTTGACTCCGGAACTTCTTAAAGAACTCTGCGTCATATTTCTGTTCAGCTGCATGAGGCCCACCAAGTATCTCCTGAAAAAAAGGGAGGGTGGAGCAGAGAGAAGTAGAGATGAAAAGCTGACAAAAAGGTTCACTAAAACAAATTTGAGAAGCTGGAGGGTTATCTTTCCAGAATATGTGTTGCAAACCAAACTAAAGATGGGAGGGACAGTTAAAGAAGCAGATGAGAATGTGAAGAAATGCAGTAAAGGAGAGTCAACAGAGATGCTATTTGACTTTGTAGCTTAGAGCTGCTTTGGGCAAATCTTAGGAACTTGTGTGTATGTGTGCATATGTCAGGAAGGAACATTTGTTGTCCTGGCCTTTGGCTAGAGGGATTTATCTGTGGGTATAAAATCTCTGCAGCATCTTTCATGCTTGAATATGCGTGTGCGTTGAAGAGCATGTCAAAATGCGTGTGTGTGATGGATAGCCTTTGAATGGGTCGTACTCAGACAGAGTCAGCCCGAGTTGGGATGATGAAAACCCTAATATCATATTCATAGATGGCCAGAGAAAATGGATTGGGGCAAAAGGCATCTGACGAGTCCTCCCGTTACCATGACAATGTCCGAGTAAAGTAAGGGACGTCACCCTGTCAGAGCTGAATATGCAGCAGGGCAAAGAAAATCTCATCTCCCCTTGCATGAGGGGAAAGCAAAGCCTTGTTCATTTGTGATTTATTGTGGATGAGCAGGGTGTGCATGTTAACATCCTTCAAACTGAATATAAAAATCCACTCCCACCCCCCCGAGCACTTGGCTGCAAGAGTCAAGCTCCACTTCAGACGTGTGTCTGTTGCGCTGAAGTGTTTCTATAGCCAGTCCATCAGTAATGTATGATGTGTTAGAGCACGAAGGATCTGCCACTTCTTCAGTCTTCCATTCATATACTTAAAAATCCTCTCACATCCATATCTTCTTTAGCTGTTTTTATATTTCTGAAGAGATTAGTGGGGTTAAGAGAAAGTATCCATGCAGGATAGATGAGAAAATCCTCTGCGCGTTGTAGGGATTTGATATGAAAGCAAAAAGCATTAGTTTGCTGGTGGGAAAACATCTAAGCCATAAAGAATGTTTAAGAAAACATTAAAGCCGTTTGTGTTCCACATAAACACAAGTGAAAATATGGGAGGCATTAGAATCCCTTTTACTTAATGCAATTTTAATTAAAATTAATAGCACTTCTAAGTCCTTCTCTTTGTATTAATTGCCACAGATTCAAGCTGGACTCTTAAGATAAAATCAGGATGCGAGTTTGGAAAACATCCATTCAGACTCCACAGGGCCTGCAGACTAAAGGATGAATAATCAATGCACAACTGGAAACTCCATTAGGGGTTTATAGAGACCTTGTCACACAAGATCATGCAACAGTATGATATTTCTCAAAGTGAAGCTTGTCTTGCAAAACCCTGCCGTCAGGATGACTTTCTCTTCATAAAAGTGTGCATTATAATTAAGAGTCGCAATATAAAAGTTTGCGCTGTATCCTTTTAAAGGCTTGTATATAAGAGTTTAAAAAAAAACTGGAATCAATTGCTTCAGTTCTGTCAGGAGGAACGGGTCCAAATTCCAACAACCTGTTGCAAGACGCTTTTTGAAGGAAACCCAAAACATTTGGCCCAAGTCGTACAATACACAACATTTATAAACCTAACTATTAATTTGATTCTATCCGTTTGTATTTTGTTGAACAAGTTACCAAATTTCCCTGTATCCAGCTTGGAAAATGTGTGTTTTTCTTTACGCTTTGAACCGAATCTTATTTTGTTGAAATTACTGACATTTAGAAATGCCACGGCTGCATTTAAGAGATCATGAGCATTTACTTAGCAGTATAATCTCACTGTGCTGTTCAGTGACAGGTTTCTTGTTGTTACCTCGTACGTCGCCAGTCGGTCCAGGTAGCAGAGCAGTTTCAGTCGACTACGACACAGCTCCTTCTGCTCCAGGGTCAACCTGAATATATAAAAAAAAAAAATAACCAAAAGGCATGTCAGTAAAATCCAGAGACTTAATTAAAGACCTCAACTCTGACACAAGGTCTTGGCCAGTAATGTTACCCACAGTGAGACTGCATGTCTGCCTTAGTCTGTTCACTGCAATAAGACACAAATTAACTGGAAATTGACTCGTCTGAGGACACCCACAGGGACATATTGAACTTTTGACTAGACTGCCCTCCAAACTAATCATTTTCTAAGCCAGCTAAATCAACTTCCTTTGACCACAAAAACCTATTCAGTCATTTATAGGATTCCATCAATGAGGTGAGTGATTATCCTACAAGAATCAAATCAATGTCCACTATCATTTAATCACAGCTATAAATAAACCAGATGACTGCAAACATTAAAGATCCAGGCAATCTCTGGGAAAGATCTGGTCTGCCTCTTGAAAATCACTCCCGGGTCAACAGCACTGGACCTGACCTCTCATCCTTCATTTTAATCCTTAATCCCTAATTACCGAGGGTGATATCAAGTTTTATCACGGTGTCTCTGCAAAGACTAACAAAGATTAACACTGGCTCAAAACACCCTCTGGCACATCAAAGAGTGCTGGCTTGGAGCTCGCACTACTGGTAATTACTTTGCTCTGTTTTCTCAGAGCGATGTTGAGAAAAAAAAAATGGAGTGAGGATATGAATGGCAAAAGGGTAAGGAAGAGGGATGAGGAGAGATGTAGAAAAAATATATTTACCCGTCTGCTGTTCTCTTGAGGATGTGACTGATCATTGCTCGAAACAATAAAAGAAATACAGAGAACTTCTGACAGTGAGCAAATAGCTCATATTGTGGGAAGTTTCTTAATTTTGGTGACAAATTGCCACCTGTATCACTGCAGAAGAGCCTGAACATTCAGATTGAGTCCACCTCCCATTTAATCTATGCTATTAAAATTAAAACATGCTCAGAAATTTGCTCTATTTTCATTATTTAAGTATGACACATCCATTAATGGGATACTTCATGCATCTATTTTGGCTAATTTGATGATTATGGCTATTAGCTAACGAAGACCCAATAAGTATAATATTACATAAGCCCAACAAAATGAAAGGCTTTTAAAACAAATATCAACTAACTGAAGAGCAAGTCCATGTACTGTAGATGATCTCAGTTGGTGGACGCTACAAGCCATTAGCTGTGAAGAGGAACCCCTGGTTACTTATGATCAGGACTTAACTGTTCTGATGTTGTTTGGTGTAGTTTTGTGGTGCTAGAGACAGGCACCACAAAATGTATTCTTTGAAAATGAGACCACATTTTCAAAGAATACAAATTCGGTATCTCAGTAAAGCTGGTCAGCAGAAGGAAGCATAATGTGGTTGGCAGCTGCACTGACTGAACTTTATAAAAGCACGGTGAACCGACACGACTGAGTGTGGAAACTTCACACTAGTCCTTAAGCAACTTAGATTCTGTGTCTCTTCACTCTTCCTCTGCAGCAGGGGTCACCAACTCCAGTCCTCGAGGGCTACCATCCTGTAACTTTTAGATGCGTCTCTGCTCAAACACACCTGGATCAAATAAACTGCTCGTTTCCAGCCTATTGCAGAGAGGAATGAATGCTGGTGAGGGAATGCAGACATTTTGGAGCAGAGGTGACTAAAAGTTGCAGGATGGTAGCCCTTGAGGACTGGCGTCGGTGACCCGTGCTCTACAGTCTGCAGAGGAAGAGTGAAGAGACACAGGATATATGAGTGATTTCCAAATAAAAAGTAAAATTGACTTTCATCTGAAAAGAAGACCAGTGTAAAAAGTAAAAACAGTGTTATTTTACTTCAATTGCACTTTTCGCTCATACTAAGCTTATCATTTCTATGTTTCTTTGGAAATATCCTTTTCTCTTAACCTCCCTGTGGAGGATGTCTGCTAGACAACTCTCTTAAGCCTGCAGTCTTCTCCATTGTTGCATAGGTCATTGCATGGCCATAACATGAAAGTTCTGAATTTTAAAATATATTTTTTTTCTCTTTAAGTGTCAATATTCAAACTTTGAGAAAAAGAAATAAATCATGGATTTTCATTGGCTGAAAGCTACTATCAAAATGCACAAAAATGACTGGATTATGTCACTGTCTGAATGAAGTTTCTAGTTGCAATTCTGCAATGTTGTTCCACATTGTATAAACAACAAGGTTCTGCAGTTCAGTGGTGAATACAATAAAGGGAAACCTGGTAATTCACTGCAGAGGGTAGGAGGATCTGCGCCTTTAAAAAGGTTTGTAGTCTATTTTTCTGAACTGTTCTTACAAATGTGAGAAAGAAAAGACTGAACGAATCAAATCTGTGACATCTTAAACTGTAATTCAAGCCGTCTGTCGAGAAACTGTGTATGAGCGCGTTTATATGAAGTACACAGCCTGCATTCAACTAGTCTTGCACAGGCAGACATAGTCCAACACTGCAGAAAGGAGGAAATTAGACTCCTAGCGGAAGCGTAAATCTGATCTACGAAGAACACAAACACCTTGCAGCAGACTACATCCTTTTATCTACACCCGTGTCCGCCAATTTCTCATTTCTCTGTATATGATGTGAATGTTAAATTCTTCTCCAAACATGTTGCACAGATTCTACTAAAAGGATTCTACTAGAAGAGTGGGTTTCATTTAATCAGAACGCTCAATATCCATCAAGACTTTTAAAACGTCCATCTGGATTTTCTTGCCAAAGATTGCCGAGGTTCAGGAATAATGACATTTTATTTCACAGTTTGGACACGTGGCAGGATCAAAGATGCATTCTGTCTGATGGTCTACGGATTGATGCACAAGGCGCCCCGACTTACTCAAGAGCAGATGTGATCGATACCAAGCCATTTCT
The DNA here is from genome assembly GCF_001443285.1 of Poecilia latipinna. Classification (NCBI taxonomy): domain Eukaryota; kingdom Metazoa; phylum Chordata; class Actinopteri; order Cyprinodontiformes; family Poeciliidae; genus Poecilia; species Poecilia latipinna. The sequence goes on from NW_015114808.1 coordinate 73,250, forward strand.
GTAATGGTTGTGTAGTTAAAAAGAAATTAAGAGAATTATTATGTGACTCACAGGCCTCAGCCGCAGGCCTGCCGTCAACATGCCTGGTTCCATTAGGGGCGCGCACAACCGCACACAAACACATTTTGGGGACACATGTCAGCTCCCTGGGAGACATGATGACTCAAAGACGGATAAAAGAGAAAAATATCCATGTTTTAAGAAGTAAATTCACTAACGACTCGATGCAATGGCCTATTTTATGGTTATAAATGATCGATTTTTTATTTTTATTTTTTTTACACCCTCCTAAAACCCTGCGCTCATCTTCCATCTTTTATTTATCGGCACGACTACAAGTCTGCTTTAAAGCTCCGGTTTATTACATATAAAATGAGTCACACAGATAATCACACAAGCAAAATGATGACACATTACGGCAAATGAATGGCAGCCATTACAAAGCTCCCCATTACAAAGGTTGTGCTTGTTTTCATTCAAATGCACACATGTAAGAAGAACAAAACAGTGCGCAACCCAGCAACTTCAGATTAAAACCAGCAGGAACCATGCAAACAGTATAAATTAGAAAGTGCAACATCCCTGCGTGTTTGTGATTATTTCCCTCCGTTAACGTACATTTATTTAAACAGGTGTGTGTAACGTGCATGAAATCGCATTAGGAGTGTTTTTGGGATACATGAGCACGCAAATTTACATGTGCGTATGAAGGGTGATTAGTGATCACTAAAGGGTTTTTCATTAGTCTTTCCCTGGGCACTCGACAACAAAGGCATAAATTACCTCTAACAGATTACCCACTAATCTGTGCCAATGGTTTTCCTCTGTCTTTTCCCCCCTCATCCTCATTAGCATGGCTGCCTTTATGATCCTCTCTCTTCTGTGCCACCTAATCAAACTATCAGAGTTAAATTTGGCAGCCCGCTCTAATATCCACTCCTGTTTTTGTTTTTTTTCTGTCTACAAACCTAATACGTTAGCCACAGTGTTTCCTGTCTGGCATAGAGTGGATATTAAAAAAACAAAGTAATATTTTAATACACAAGAAAACAACTTGCCAAATGAGCCATCTCCCACTGGGGAGGGTCAGGTTTCACTTGGTGGGATTTTGTCACCCACTCAACAAATGGTTCTCCCAGGTTTTCTAGATGAATAAATAGATTACGCCCACTGGTTAGTAATAAGAAAAAAAAAGGAAAAACATACCAGTAAATAATTACATAAACATTAAATTAACTAAGCCTAAAAGACACCAAAGCAGGGGTCTGCTTGCCAACTCAGCTTGAGTCCAACAGCCAAACAGATCCTCTCTTACATTCGAAGACAGAGACACCTACAGAATGTCTGGCTGGCTGCAGAGCAAAATTTACTTTGTAGTGTTTTGTTTTTCCAAACATATTTCATCAACTTCGCCACATATATTTTTACCTGTTGGCTTTTGGGGAAAAGTTAGAGCTCAAATGGAATCATCAAGAAACGTTTAAAAATATGTTTGTCTCCAAATTCTCATTAGAGATACCATCTCTCTATTATGCCCCTCACTTTTATATTAGTTCATCCTTTTGCTGACCATCAAAATGACCCACAATATTGTGCAGAACTGCATAGGACAAACTCTTTTTCTGACTTATACAGAATGGATTGCAGAGCAAAGGTTAGAAATACATACTTTTCAGAAATTATACTCCATACTTTTCCAGTCAGGAAAAATACAATAGCGCCTGAACTCTGAAGTTGGATGTCAGAGATCCTGAACACGACCATAGTTTTGATTGATCTCAAAACTATCAGAAAGAAGGTTGAGACCAAGGCACAGAAGACAAAAAGATACAGAGAATGACTCCAGAGGGAAAGTGATAAGAACAGCTGATTTCAGGAGCAAGGAAAAGGTGCACGGAAAAATTCTCCATCAGTGATTACAGTGACAAAAATCGGGTTTAATTCCTGTTAAACCCAGTCACCATTCAATGGTTTTCAATACAATGGTTAAACTGGTGCTTCACCACCAGCTGTTAGACTGGTACGTAACACTGCAGACGTGAAAGGTCAAACATTGGTAGTAAAACCTGCGTACCTGCTGAAATCAACCTTGGCTAGCAGCTCCTGTCTTTTCCTTTTCTCCTTATCCTTCTTCATCTCCTCATCATCAGACAAGAGGTCGTCATATGGGAGGTCATCAAGGTCCACATCGCCAGGCATGATAAACCTGAGAAATGGAAAGAAACATGCAGAATACGCTCCTTGTCAGAAGGGGCAACACAGGTAAAAATCACTTGATGTTTGTGTTCAGCATCACATATCCCACCTGCCACCATCTTCATTTAGCCCAATGGCTATCAGGGCCTCGAGGTCAGTTCCCTTCAGCCCGTACTGCAGCAGCTCTTTAGCAGCGTCTACATTTTCTGGGACACGCTCCACACACTCGTGCAATACCCAGGAGCGCTTGCGGATTTTGCTCTAGGAGAGTTTAGGGGAATAAAATACGGAGAACTGAGTCAAGAAGAAATTATGTGATAAAGTGAGATACAGAGTTAGAAAAGAAAGGCAAAAAAGGTGACCTTAAATTAGGTTACATGTTTTTTTTTAGCTTCAGAGCTTGTGATTTTCCCACTCAGCTCTTCTCACAAATCAAACTAATTATACAGCGGTAAACAGCTAAACGTTTGACATAAATGATCAGTTTTTTTTTTTTCCTGTATTTCCCTCAGTTCTTACCAGATAATCTTGAATTGAGGCAATGCTGACATGGCTCTTCCTCCACTGTCTCTGGTAGACCAGATCAGAGTCCAGGTTGTATGCCTGAGCGAGTGACAGAGCTTCTCCATATTCCTCATTGTCAATCTGTGAGGAAAGCAAAAGCATTTGCACAATCAACAACTCTGCCTTTTTTGTTGTTGATGTTGTATAATGAAACAGACAATGCAAAGGGAGGAGAATATGAACTTACAATTTCAGAGAAATGCAGTGGGTTTTTTTTTGTTTAGTGCATGAGCATAAAACCTCTTTAAAAACACTTTAAAAATTTCCATTTTGCAAAAACCAAAAAAAGTGCATTTTGATTGAGACTTAAAGCAAACAAAGAATAAAAAAAAAAACATCTGATATAATTTATACATCTTTTTATTTAATCTGCTCTTCAAGGGTACAGCATTGATTCAAATTTTATACACAAGGACCTTCAGGTGAATATAAAATATGAACTACAATGAATTGACTCATTGAAATGAGATTGTACAAAACAAAAGTGAAAAAAATCATTACTAATATGTTATAATTTGTTTGTTTAATTAATCATTTGACCTTATTTATTTTGCTCATTGCAACTTTGAATGACTTAAAATTGTTTCTGTAAAGCACAGAATTACCTTGAGTATAAAACTTTTGCTTATTTACTGGGAAGAATGAACTGATAATGAAGGTTTCTGAGCAAGTGTTATGGAACTGATAACCAAGATGTTTTTTCTTCTCTGTCCAACCAAAACTCCTTTGAGCCGGGTTTGATTTAGGAACAGAGGTACCAATTAACCAGAGATGAGAGAGACTTAGAGAAACTCCCTACAGGAGAGAGATGGATGGAAGGCACCGTGTACGTGACTGATAAGTTTCACTTCTTCTCTCGCTTTTCTTTTCTCACACACTAATATTTACTCTGATTTTCTAAATAAAATATCTAAAGACAAATGCGCATTTCTCTGATTGATTCAGTGTTTCGCTCGCTCCCAGAACCAAAAAGACTTTTCCTAAACAGTATGAATGGTGTAACAAGACTAACCTCACTTTGCTTTGCCCTTAACAGCTCCAGGTTTTATATTACAGGGAAGCGCAAAGAGGCCAAGGTTTTGACTAAATGTGGCTGCAAGCAGTGTGTCCCAGAGCGGGAACAGGTTACACATTCACATTTCAGTCATATGTTGAATGTGGCAATGCTGCAGATGAGGAGACAGTCCCATGTCAAAAAGACGTTGTTACCAAGAGACAGTCTGAAATATCAGGAAGAATCAGGAGCAAAATATACTCCTTACTTCCTCCACTCACTGATTTGACAAATTGCCATGAAAATCTTCATCTGTTGAACTCGCATTACAGCTGGAGACTTTGCTGTCGCTTCTTTAGTCTTGGGTGGCTATTGTGTTACAAATTGATGCCTGTTTTCTAAGTTTTGACAACTTGCTTGGGTGCATTTTATTTTACACTTCCCCCATACACATTTCTTGACTTTGGATAAGAAATTAAAACTAAGCTAGTAAATATGCCTCGTTATTACTGAAAAAGCCTGTTTTTATTTCCATTTTGTTTCCATTTTTATATTTGCTTTCATGAGCTCGCATGCATTGTCATCGTTTCTGCTGTTGTGGTTGTTCAGGATTTTTGACATATCAGTGCCTAGCAATATGACTTAATCCAACAACAAAAGTAATGACACTACATTTTATGTAGGCCCACTCAGTGTGCGTCTAAGTAACCCGCCAAGCAAACTGGTCGACAGACACACTGAGGATTCCTCTCTCTTACTGTGTGGGAGTTAAAAAGCAACACATTAGCCAGAGTGTGGATCCTGGAGGCCAGAAAGAACCCCACACAGTTAAACCTCATGTAGGAGGAACATCAAAAAACACTTCCTCTTTTCTCTAGGTTCATCTAATGAAACTGTTTGCAGTCTTGCCAGTGTGCCGCTAAAGCATTCAGGGTTTCACTGCCAAGTGCATCATCAAACGCTTAAACATGTGAAGAGGCTGGCTTAAGGAAATAACCCACTTGACCACAGCCCACTCACTCTAGTCAGTGTCACTGCATAATCTCAGCAAAATGAATCTGAGAGGATCACTGTTGTTCTTATAATTGTGCGAATTTGTGTGTCAGGGTTAGTGCAAATCCAGTACCACCATTAAGATTTTTGTAAGCTATTAATAAATCCCATATGTTTAAAATAGAAACCGCCAAATGGTGAAAACGTGAACTGAAACAGATCAGTAAAAGATGGGTAGATGTTTCAAAAGGAAAAAAGGATGAATTAAAGGAAAAGGAAATATCTGGGTAGAATCACTGAAAATGACATATAACACATAAAATATCATTATTTGTTAATTTATTCATTTGATATTACAAATCTCCAGAGAGTGTAAGTGTACTCTTACACCAAAGTTTCGCGCCAAAAAAACAAAAAAAAAAAAACAAGCCTCGTCTCATCCTCTGTTTCGTCTCATTGAGTCCTGAGATTGGGGGGTTGGGGAAAGTCAGATTTTTTTATATTTTTTTATCTTAGTTACAAGCAGGTCAGGAATAAGATCTGGTCAAGAAAAAAAAATTATACAACTCTGAATTGAATAATTAAGGACTTAAATGCAAAACTACATACAGATATTGAGACGCTTGTTAAATTGAACACGTACATAACGAACTAAAGAAAGGACAAAAAAAAGAAATTATGGCAGACGTGCAGCATCAGCTATCAGGGAATTGCAGTCGGTACCTAGTGTAACAAAGAGATAATAATGATGTATTACTTTGTAACTCTCACAGTTGGGATTGATGGTGATGACTGATGGCATCTAATGATGATGACAATGATGAAGAAGGCAGCAGATGATGGGTCATAAAAATGACTGATGAACCGTGCTCCAACTCGGGACTGGATAGGGAAGATACCACTCTCGCTGCGCCCCAAGATAAAGCTTGTTTTTGTCTTTTGCTGCAATTTGTAGCAAGCAGCACCAACAGTCATATTTCTATAAAGCAATTAGCATTTCAGAAAACACCCCCCGGGACTGAAAAATAGCCTTAAAACAGACTGAGTGTCTTGCTTGGCTTTTCATTTTCTCCTCAACAGCGCTCTGGAGCCGAGCCAACAAAACATTAGTTCTTCTCTGAGCTAACAGAGATTTATTTGGTCTGAAACAGATTCTGCTGAAGCCCCAATTACAATTCAGTCGATGACCAAACAAATGGCGGCGACTTCCTTCAACTGCTGCTAAATGAAGTGCCATAAAGAATTGAAGAGTTTCGCAGTGAATGTGGTGTCCTCTGTGAAACCAAACTGCTCAGTGAAATTGATTACCGACATTACGGCGAGGTGCACATTACTCCTGTATTAGTTTTAAAATGATAAAGGCAGTGTATGAGGTTCATGCAATTAGAATTTAACCATCTTTGAAATATTACATAAGCAATATCCTTTTTTTTTTTTTTTTTTCTAAAAAATGAATTTGCTACTCGGCGGGAGGCAAAAGAGCACATCAGAGGAGGAGGAGTTGTTTGGACAACTGAGCTAAATGAGCTTTCAAGTTCAAACATGAAGACATTCCAGCATAAACACTGACGACAGCTTTTTGCTAAATAAACCTTATGAGCATGTAGTTATGAATGAACTTTTAGACACCTAAGACATAAAGAACCTTCCCCAACTGTAAAAAGCAATCAAAAATAATTAGCGGTGTACTATGAAACCAAAAATCTATTGTGTTTGTAAAATAATTTATAAGCATGTTTTGGAAGATGGAGTTGATCACCAGTTCATTGAATAACTGTGTAGGCAAATACAATTGTTCTTTGGAAAACACCATAAAATGCCGAAGTTCTCGGTTAGAAATCCAGCCACCTTGAAAGAAAAATACGGTGAAGTGCAGCTATGCCTATGCATAGCTGCACTTCACCGTATTTTTCTTTCAAGGTGGCTGGATTTCTAACCGAGAACTTCGGCAAAAAGCTTTTTGAAGCTTTTTGTCACATTATAATCCAAACCAACATATTTTATCTCAGAGACCAACAGAGAGTAGAAAAAGAGTGAAGTGGGAAAAAAAGGCAAAACAGTATTCCCTTTCTTCCCTCTAGAAATAAAAATGCATGTGAATTCCACCCAATCTGAATTCTCTGTCGCCCTAAAATAAAATCCCACACAACCAACTCCCTTTAGAAAAGATATTACTAGTACTATAAAATTAAATTTAAAACTAGAACAAGTCCTACAGTTGGTCTCAAAGTCATATTCATCAAAACTCTCACAATAATAATCATTTGAATCATTACCGTCAGGCATAACATTGTCCTCTTCAGAAACTGTAACCATAACAGCAGACGCTGTAATTTGTTGTATGTATAAAATTCTCATCTACGATGTTTAAAGTACAGTGTAACATATGCAAATGTCAGAGGTCACTACAATAATAATTACTAAATAGATACTAATCTGCAGCAGGCGAGTACGAATTTCACAAATATCTTGTTTGAGAAACGCCCACATTTACACAAACACCGGAACATAGTATGCACTTTTAAACAATATTTAGTATAAATAAACATTTAATTCAAATTTGCAACATATACATTTTTTACAGAAGTAAATTTATAGATAATAAACTTTTTTCGTTTCCATACAGGACTTAGGGGAATTACAAGGGGATAGTACAAAAAAAAAAAGCCTAATGACTCTTTCCTTTCAGGTAAAGCTCCATCGAATGCAACTGGGCCAGAGAAGTTCCTTATATTTTTGGCACAAACCCTGCAAAGGAGCTTTGAATGTTGTTTGCCAGGATTACTTTCTCTTTCTCACTGTTTATTCAATGTCACGTGCTATTTTTATTTTAATTATGTAAAGCACTTTGAAATTCCTTGCTGCTGAAATGTGCTATACAAATAAAATTTGATTGATTGATTGATTACTTATACAGAAACTTGAGCAAAAAAAAAGGTGGAAAAGAAACTCTGCTTTCATTTGAATCAACACACGTATGGTTCAAACTAAAAATACTGCTTTTTCCCCTTTTCCCTTTCTCAACTTCTTATATTTATTTTTGCGCAAGGAAATCACTTTCATGTTTGGTAATCTGCTTGCATTTAGCAAAAGATCAAAACAAGCCATCCAGCTCAAAAAATATTATGCACCTGCTGGAAATTCTTCCTAATTTTTGTGTGACACAAGGGTTCACGAAGAAAGCAAGTTATCTTCATCTAACTTTAATAAATGCAACTCTCTAACAAAGCCTGGCATAACTGTGGGATACAGTTTGAGCATTTATCTATGGTATGTAATAAAGCTATGTATTAAATATAGAACACAGGGAGAGATTAAAGTGCAGTGTAGTGTAATGATGTTTAATTCCTCCTACCTTCCTCTGATACAGCTCCTCCGGGGTGGTGGACCTCAAACTGACCAGGCGGTAGTTCTTAGCGACTGTTCTGGGTCGTTTGCGTGGCGGCACGAAACGTTCCATCTCCGTCACGTAATACAAGCCCTGCTTGACGTAGCCAAAGTAGCGGGCTTTTGCTGAGGACTCTTCATCCGAATCAGACTCTCCGCCATCGTCTCCTTCCTCTTCCTCGACGGTTGCGCCGCTGCCGAGATTGCTTTCGAAGCGTGCGCGCTTCTGAGCAAGTCTCACCTCGCACTAATGAGCATGACAGAAAGGTAAAATGTTCACCAGGCGGAAGCACAGAGCATAAAAACAATAGGGGGGACATAATGGCCTTTAAAATCCAGGTTAGCACCTCTTTTGGTTTGATCACAGAAGACATTCACAGTGACTTAATATCGATAGGAATATGCAGTGGCTCAACGTTAAATACGCAAACACTTTATTTTCCAATAATCGTGCCAAAAATGAATGAAAAAATATGCGAGTGGAAGAACCTAATAGTTCAGTAGACAGAGGTAGTAAATTTTGAGTACTTTGGGCACCTTAGTGAACTCTGCATCGCCTCAGCTGTTACTCAATGGCACTTTTATGACACTAAACGACCATTAGCTGGAAGTGATTTTTTTTAAGGCCAAACAACATGTTGAGAAAAGCCAACTTTACACAGAGTTAAAGGCTCATTTGTGCTCAGTGTGCAGACACATAGACCTACCCCATCTTCTGCATTTGTGAGTATTTTAGTTAGTAAATCAGGGAGTGGAACTTCTCTCTATCCACATTCCACCATGTATTTAATGATCACACAAACAACCGCCGTCTACTGCTATTGTGCTTCTTTTTACGTCTCATTCTGAGAATGCACATTATCAAGACTTTCTCCACCGCCCATGTCTGCTATTATCTGAAACTTTCCTCTGAAATTGAAAGATAACTCAGAGCTTATCTCTAACAGCTGCATTGCATAAAAACCGGGGTAAATGAATACCTGCACTGAAAACATGGGGTGAGGCCTGAGAGCAACACAATAGACCTGCGGTAGGAACAGGTGGGCAGATGTTACCGTTTAATATTTCCTCCAAATATTTGTGTGAACTCCAATAATTAAGGTTTACAGATTTTAACTAGACACTATAATTCACCTTTTCATTGACTAATTTGTGTCAGTGTTATACAAAAGAAAAGTATGCTTCAGTTTCATAAGAAATCTGTACTGCAACAAAAAATGGAAATAATAAATATTGCCCAGATGCACTGTATGATTGCCTATGACTGCAATTCAAAATGTTCTTATTAAACAGCCCTTTATCAAGATTTGTTAGTTTTCCAGTCAGGTTCATAGACTCAGGAGGATAAGTAACACAAACACAGTGCGTCTCTCCTAACATGGTTGTTCAAGGGATAAGAAAATCTGTTGTTAGCAAAAACAAATGAATTACCACAATTCTTTTCTAGGAGGAAGGCTTAACCATTTCCTAATCCGAATGACTATACCCAGCAGCAACCAAACACTATCACTGCAAAAATATGACTTAAGAGGTGAAATCACAGGAGGATTCCAAGCAATTCTCTACAACGACCTTCAGATAAGGAATATGAACATTTATGTGCAAACATTAAATGACAGATGATAAATGATGCAAGGACAATACTGTGGCACTAATGTAGCTGTGCTGTTGGTAAACACACTAAATTGAACACATTTGTGTCCATTCAACAAGCAGTCTTAACAAAACAGCATCAAGGCCGAACTGATGAGTAGAAATTTAAATACAAAGCACTTTCTTTTGCTGGTTTTATTGGGGGTTTTTTCTTAATTACCTCAGAATGGGGTTGAGCATTTTAGAGTCCCCACTGTCTTTGTTATGATGTCCTGCTGGGCTGTAGCTTAAAATTGAAATGATGCTTTAGCACTTAAAAACAGTGATGATTTAAGCATCATCACTGCAGTTTCTAATTATTCCACACTTTTGGACAAATACACACAATCTGCAAGTGGACTTCAATTAAAGATACATGTTTAGTCCAGCACAGATGATGCTGGGGAAAAAAACTGAATAAAAACAACTAAACTTAACTTTCCCCCTCCTACTCCTCTCTGATGCTAAAACAGGCTGATGACACATTTCCTCAGGGTTGCCAGCTAAAAAATGCTTCTGTGAGATCAGACGACTTTTAGACTTTATTGTCCCCAAGGGGAAATTCTTTTTTCGCAAACCAGCCCCACAACAAACTAAAGCTCAGCAGTGGAATTAAACGCAAAACTTGTTTTTCCCCCCAAAATATTAATTAGTCAGAAGAACTGACACGTTATAATTCCCTTGTGACCTGACCAGTCTTATTATTTTTATTAGCAGTTTGTGCTTGGACTGAACAAGCAGTTTAGCAACAACCCAAATTCCCAAAAGGCTGGGATATTGTGTAAACTTTTAACTAAAAGTGAATGCAAATTTCATAAACAGTTTATGTACAATGAAATGTAGAAGACATATAAAATGTGTAAATTAAGGCATTTGAATTTTTTTTAGAAAATAGAAAAAATTGCATTAAGCGTTCTTAGTTCTGGTGTGTCTCGTCTTCCATAAACAATAACGGATGGATTATTTATGGGCTTTAGGTTAAGAGAGTTTTACCTCCTCTCAAGGCTGCAGCTGTCCCTTTTGTTTGTGCACCTTCTTTTATCCACACTTTTTCCTTCCACTTAACTTCATTATTATGCTTACGTGAACACCCAGTTTCAGGCAAGACCTTTAGTTGCAGAGACTCCCATCTAAAACCTGCGAGTTCTTGAGACCCCCTCTAAAAACACCTGCCTGTTCAAAACACCAAATACACCGTAATGTGCATTAATACACAAACTGGAAGTGGTCCAAGCACTACTGCAGAAGCTACATTCTACCTTACTTCCACTGTTTGGGGGAACAGCTAATTAGCACCAAGGAACATAAATAAAGCGCTCCTGGATTGGCTGCTTTGCAAACGGTAGCCAATAACTGAATTTTTCATTCCTCCTGACTGCAAATAAGATATTTGCGCCACAACACATTTTTATGAGATTTGCACTCTGTTTAATTTATATTTTACGCAACATCATAATTTGGGGTTATGTATTAATGAAGGTGAAGAACAGCTCAATACTCCACGAAGCATGTTTTAAAGAACTACAGGATGAAAGCTGTGATCTACAGATAACGTTAATGGATGTTCGCTCTGGTTCAACAATCTGCACACATCCCTCAATGTGACATTTACCTCCAGGCTTAGGAAGCCCCCGTCATGCGCAGCAGTGACTCTGGGTGAAGGCTCGAACCATTCGCAGGATTTCCCCAGAAGGTTGCGTAACGTCCTGACGGATGATACGGTGACCGACCCAGAGCAACGAGCCAGAATCAACACGTTGTCACTCCACCAACTCACATCCACCAGTGGGTAGTACTGCTCCTTATCTGGGACAAGTGCAGTGACACATAAAGGTCAGTCAGAGCAGATTTTTTTTTTCTCTTCTCATCCTCACTTAACATGTTTGTGGGCTTTATAGCCTGATAATCCCCTTATCCAAAGAGAAACTTTTTAGTAACTTGTCTCCCTCCCTTCCAGACATATTTATATGTAGCGCCATGAGACATCACTTGTCATGAGGATATACGCCTAGATTACTGCTTACACAAAATGTGATAGCTGTCACCACTAGTGGCCTGAAACTGTCAAAATAAGATTATAGCCAAATACACAAACACCGAAATACACACACAAAATGGCCTGGTTACTGAAGGGAGAAAATATTTGCTGGCCCCACTATGCACCATGAGCTTTGTGTTTGTGAAAACTGTGTAATTTGATAGATCAACAGTGTCAAATATCATTAAATTGTGTCCGAAATGTGCCATCATGTCAGTAACAAAGCACTCTCTTTTTGCTGCTCCAGGCCAAAATACCTTTTATTTTCTTCCTCCTCTCCAGTGATGTCTTCCACTCCGGGTTGATCTCCTCAAATCCTGGCTGCAGGGCGGACCGGAAAGATGGAGGCACCAAAGCAGGGAGGGAAAAGAAGAAAGAGCGGAAAAGGGGATGGGGAAAGAAATTAATCTGCTAACCCTGTTTACACTTGCAGCACACATGAGCTCCACCGGCGGCGGGGCTGAACGTAGACGCTGAATAAATCAGCAAAACATTTGGCGAATTTAAGTTCCTCACATTATGTGGGACGGAAGCAAACACAAACACTCAAAATCCTTCTCCCCACACCGAAAAACCATGTCCTAAAGAAGATTACATTAATGCTGTCAGTGAAGAACTTAACATACAAAATATCCTCACAAATACGACTGTAGTGCAAATTCAGAACACAAATATGAGCAGCTTAGGGTTGTACCTGTTGGTCCTGGCTCCATGTGGCCCTCTGTTTCAGGGAGGGGACGTCCCAGACAGACAAACGCCCAGAGAAGTGGATGACAGCCAGGAGTGTCCCGTCAGGGCTCAGGCTCATGCGGAAGACACCATCCTGAAGAATGAGAATGCCAACACATTCTTCTTATTAAGAATAGATCGGCTTTTTATTTTTACAATGAGGTATTCAGGCTGAACAGGGCTGCTGTACCTTTTCATCTCCCTGCCTTGAAAAGAATCTTAGGTTGGGGATCCTGAAGAAACCTCTCCTCTGATTCTACAAACACAAACACAGGGTGAAAATGTTTCATCTACAACACGACTAAACTGTTTGCAAGAAAACGAGGTGTTGCAGACATCTCACCGAACCAATATCGTCCTCGTAACTGGTGACCTGCTTGTAGTGAGGCGAGCCAGAGAGTGCCCTCCAGGCAGTGATGCCGCTGCAGGAGGCCTTGGATGCACCATTATCCCCTGATTCACAGCCTCCTACCAGCAGCAATCTACACAAACACACACCGTCTTCATGACTGTGCCTCTAACCTTGTCATCCTTTAATTCCAACTAAGGCCAGAGAGAATTCCCACTACTGATCTGTCATTTAGGTGCCTGGCAGATTAAGTGTTATTTATCAGAGGAAAGGTCTGGTTGGAATGACTTAAGCTCAGTAAAGACACAAATAAGACCTCATTGATTAGTGGTTCCCTTCATTTACAGTGGGATTGGCTGTGAAACCAGGCTTTCCAACTCAAGACTGCCCCCTGGTGTACAAAATATAGATATTAAATATGAGCAAAATACAGTTATTTTGCCGTTTAATACCTAATGTGTGTCGACGTCACTGGTTCTTCTAAATACACTTAATCTGTGTGCAAAAATTGCATGAAATCAATTAATCAGTTTATTTAGAGAGAAGTTTTCTTGCAGAGCAAAAGTAACACATTACACAAGACTAAAACGACAAACTAAAACATCAAATACAAAAGAAATTGAACAAGTTAAATGATGTGAAACATGGAAAAAAAAATATGGACACTACAGAAACTGCGGTCATTAGTATGAAGGGTTGAGGAACTATTGCATTAATGATGATGAGAAAACAAGTTTATTGAGACTGGAGGTGGACATAAAAAGTGGCTGTGCCTCATGGGCCAGCACACATCGGCCTGCCCTCTAATTGACCTCTTGCACTGCAGACAATAAGATGTATTGCAATTAATTATTAATATAGTACATTTATATGCATAAAAATTGTATTTTCTCTCTTTTCAAAAATGTTCAACTATTTTTATTTATTGCATCTCACAATTATGTTTTACTTTTTATATTTTTAATTTAATCCTGTTGTTTTTGCTTCTTAATATTTTTTATTACACTTTTATTTCAAAACTAGCAAAACAGAACAGAAAACAAATGAGCCTCTCTTTCCCCAACAGATACAAATAGATGTTTTGTTTTTTTTATGTATCAATGGCAACTTCAAAATTTATTAGTAATTTTTCCCCTGAAAAAAAACAAAACAGATCAAGCAATAAAAAATAATACCAAAAATCTACATTAACTTAGAAATATATACCAATATTTATTAAAATAATGTCAAAACAAACAAGGTATAAGGAAAAGGTTGTTGTTTTTTTTGGTGGGGGTGGGATTCGATATGAAGTCAAATTTAAAAGTACAATCAAACTAAAAGATATAAGTTGAACTAAGGTCAAATTAGCAACAAACGATTTTAATTACTAAATGCCAGTCTTAAGTCAAACCAAAAATACATGTCTTAGGTTTCCTTTTGAAAACATCATTTAAAAAATTACTCCACTGCCCTCAGATTATCAGGGTAGTGATTGCTCCCTTGTTGCAGAACAACAAAGGAGCAATACAGGAAGAAGTGGATTGATGCCACCATTACCATTCCTAATGCACAACTGCACATGTGTCCTAACAAACGTAAATTATTTTAATAATCATCCAGAGATTTGAAATTATTTTCTAAAATCCAATTCCTTAACCTTTCTTTTATCCTGGTTTGCTTTCTCTTCTTCCTCATGTTGACCCAGTTTTTTCACATAGGGATCATTAAAGTTTCATCTCATCTATCAGTTGGCAAACATTTGACAGTAGCTGCCAAAATCCATTATGCTTTCATGCCAGGTTTCACCGGCCAAAGTAAATTTGCTTTGTGCGGCCCATGGGCCCTGGGGAAAACCGTAAGGTCACAAATATGAGCCTGATATAATTAACCACAACCTCTGAATGGGCAGAGGAGAATTTCAAGCCAATGCAGAGACAATTCCTGCAGGTATTTTATTAAAGACATGGGCTCATTCATTCTTAAATGAGTACCTTGACCTCATTCAGCTTAATGTCTTCTGCTTGAACAGGAGACCTTGATGAAAACCAATGTACTTGCAACTTGCACCATAATCTATTGAGGGTTTTTTTTTTCTGCTACATGTGATGCATCTCAGGTCCACTGCTTTCTCCTACACAGAGACAGAATAAGTCTCCTCATCATCTCACTATGGATGATGCTGCCACCACCATGTTTAACTCTAATGATGGTGTGTTCAGGCCGATGTGCCGAGTTAGTTTTAAAACGCACGTCTGATTTTTCATGATTTTTCATTTTGGTCGCATCTAACCAGAGCACTTTCTACTAAAGTATTTTGATGAATTTCCTAGATGTCCTTTGATAATCTTGAAGCAAGATTTTTTGGGCGTCCTTTTCTTGCCACTCTTCCTTAAATACCAGATTTGCTAAAGGCCAAAATAGTAGATGTCGTATCATTAGAAGGCCTCCATCCAGGATTTGTACAGCTCTAGAAAACGGAAGCAAACATCTCTGCAGGTCCTGCATATCCTGGACACAAATGGCTGCATATTGCTATCAGCAATAGCTAGCCACCATAGAGAAATACTTACCCCATGCTGCATCTCTGATCAAAACAATGAACGCATTACGGGCTGATCAGTTAGCTATGCTGCTGTGTACATTTGTACAAGCACAACCTGCCTTCCTTTTTTCTTCTTCACAGTTGCTGTACATTCAGAAGTATACACATACTGGTTCTTTCAATACTGTATGTTTGTAAGCTGTGAGAGTGCGAAACCAAAGTCAAATTTGTAGTTAGTTCACAGAATATTGGCCAATAAAGCCGATTCTGGTTCTCACATGATGCATGGATGTCTGTGGCGGGAACCTGATAAAATGTGGGAAACTGAAGGGGCTTGACCGCAAACCACTTCAAAGAGAAAACATAATTTAAAGAGCAGCAGGTTTGGGTTAAGCCATGACACTAGAGATGGTTTAGGTCCACGAGTACGTTCATTTTATATTATACCGAAACATAATTGTCTCCATTCTGCAAAGATTTTAACGTAATACAAAGATTTATGTAACGAAATCTGCTATGCAATTAAATCTAATTTAGTTCTACCAAAGTAATGAAGATAAGACGTATTTAGCAGCAAATTGACTATGCCCGTAGATCTGAAATGATGAAACAGCTGGAAATCGCTCAGAAACTTTCAGCTTTGGATATTTAAGTGTTTTGTGGCAACATATCTGAGGATGAGAACAGATTCAAAGGATTTGTAAGGATGTCTGAATATAAATGTAGGAAAAAACACTCCTGATCAAACACGGCACTAATAGAAGAAGTCTCAGACGGTGAAGTCCTCAGGAGAAAATGCATTCTCCAACAGTGTCAAGGGAAGGCCATAGATATTAATTAGGCTGCCACTGATGGATTAAAAGCTTAATGCTGGAAAATATGCCCATATTTCAAAAAGCTCCACATATCACTTATATTCAACCGGCTCTCTGAGCTCATGCAGGGTTTGAATGCGTGTCATTTCTTTAACGTACCGGTGACCGGGGAGGTAAACGGCCGAGGTGATGCCACGAGAGTGGTGTGGGGAGAAGCTGAAGGTGTGGTTCTCCTGGAAGTTTTGATTGGTTCCAACGCTGAAACAGAGTAAAAACGTTCACATGACATGAAACATAATTAAACTCAAGCGCATAAAAATGAACAAACAACTGAAGTGCTTATGTGGAAGCTTGTGGTGTTGAAAAGCAGTTTTGGGCAGTTTTGGATAATAACAACAAAGCAATTTCTCACCGAGTTGCAATTAAAATGAGGCGTAGTAATTTATATAATCTAATTAGGGACGGCAATTTAAACGAGAGTGGTACATGTGTGGTAGTTTGTGTCAGGATATCTCTGGGGAAATTGTTCTTTGCTGTTGAAATGTAAAGAGAAAAAGAACGATAAAAATGAACACTGAAATGCTGGCCAAAGAGCAAGACAATGAGAGAGATGCTTACCTACAATTCTAAAAAAAAAAAAAATCTAATGAGTCATTTAGCAACAACATCGTAATACAGCCACACAAAGAAGAAGAGTGGATGTGAGCTTTCTGCTAAAAGCTTAAAAACACTTTTAGAGGAAATCTGGTAAAATATCTCCAATGTCTTAATGATCTACTTGCACATACACGCCGGTACCTCAAAGAGCGTTTCTCTGACTGTTATAGGAGAATAAATCAGCGTTTCCCTCACAGGCGCCATCGATACTGACAGAATTGAGGAGAAGGTGTTGGAGGGCTGGACATTGTCTGATCAGGATTCAGTGCACATTGCTGAGTATTACCGTGTGTTTTGGAGTGTCACAGCTCTAAGGCTTTGTGTGACAACAGCTGTGAAACAGGGAAATGGAAAATCTCTAAGGAGATGGGGGTGGGGGGGAAGAGAGGGCTAATGCTAAATCGAACTTGGAAGAAACAGGGTTCCAACACATTTAACATTTCTAAATAACATATTTTTACAACTATATAGATTTTGCAGCCTACAGCTGTGACATTATGGGCACTTGAGTAAAAAACATTTACTTTGTTGATTTAATTATCTGCTTTTGACTTTACGAAAAATAAAAATTACAAAACCGTCGTGCTAAACCTGGCTTTACAAATCAGCAGTGTAACAAAAGTCTAGTTCATTGATTTTTGAGGGTATATCTACCAAACGTTGATCAATTAAGAGAATACTGACAAATCTGGATTGGACTACCTTAGATCAAATAAAAGTTATTTAAAACTGTAGTCTTCGACAGCCAGTCTCATATAACTTTTAGATGCAGTTCTGCTTCACCAGCAAATCAAATAATGAAGTCGTCAGCAGGTCTCTGTAGAAGTTGGCCGCACATGATGAGGTAATTCAGAAATTTGATTCAGCTGTATTGAACAAGGGTTGCATTCTAGAAGTTGCATGACACCAACCTCCAAGGATGGGAGTTTAAGATATCCACTTAAAAATGTGTCAGTATTGTCTTTATTTCACACAAAAAAACTGGAATTTAAATGCTGTGTTATGCATCTAGATCAAGCCCAGCTCAACGAACGGGTCCAGTGCAGAACCAAGAAGTAAAAGTATCTCAGGGTCAAAAAATGCTGTCAAATTAAGGATGCCAGAGTCCTTTCAGAAACTTCACAAAAATTTATTTTTTTTAATACTCTAAATGTGGAATATATAAAAAAAAAAATTAAACTCCATACTTGCCAAGTTATGCAGTTATGACTAGACTCTACTACACAAGATAAGCTACTCATTTTTAAAAGCAAACCATGAAATGCATCAGTAATTTTCCCGTAAAACAGAGGCAGCTTCTCTTTATTTTACTTTTGCTAACAGAACCTGTTAACTGAATTAATTAATTAACTGCGGTTTACCGTTTGCTGTGAAACGACCCCATCAGACCAATAACATGAGTTTAGCTTGTTCACGAGAATTCGCTGTTAACATTCCATGAAACGCGAGGTCGCTGTGTGAACTGTAAAGTGTGCCACTGTTGAAGGTGGTAAGGGGGGAATGTAGTCGCACCTACTAACAGATTATCAAGCTTGTAAGCTTAATAAACAGTGTCATGGTCAATATGAGTAAGTTGTCACACTCTCTTATTCAAGCCTGCAGTGACTCATTGAGGGAGGAAGGAGGGATGGCAAAGACAGATGCAGAAATGAACATGTCCTTTGCATATTATCAGGTATAATAAACACCCACTAATGCAGATTTCTGAGGATAGTAAAGATTCCTTGGCTGCTTAGAGCTTTTATTCCCAAGTGAACTGCTTTATATTATGGATTAATTAACATAAAAGCAACAGAAACAAATTTTAAATATCACTATAAGAATATATTTAAGAATCCTTAAATGTTAAAAGCACACAAGATAAAAAAAGAACCATAAAAATTGTTAAAAATTGAGATAAGAATAGTTAATAAGATATACCAAACATGCAGCATTGTCATGGAAATTTTTGAATAAATGTCTGCTTTTATATTAGAAGACAATAACGCAATTGAAGGGTGGCGAATTAATGAAGCATTTGTGCCTCTCACCTTACAAGGTAGCTCTTGAGTCCACCACTGTATGTGATCACAAGAAGCTCTGCTGACCACTGAGCACTTGCTGTGTACTCCAAGAAGATCAGTCCTGCGACTGCACAGCTGAAATCTCCAGGAAAACTCACCACCTGGATCAGAAAACAGTAAGTCGGAGAGGTGGCGTTAAAAATAAGTGGTGCAACTTCTATTCAATTAAAAAAATAAAAAAGGGAGT
Source organism: Poecilia latipinna (assembly GCF_001443285.1). Lineage (NCBI taxonomy): Eukaryota > Metazoa > Chordata > Actinopteri > Cyprinodontiformes > Poeciliidae > Poecilia > Poecilia latipinna. The sequence continues at coordinate 92,378 of NW_015114808.1, forward strand.
AAAAACAATTATCACTTTGCCACCCACCAAGTGTTTTTAACTAAACAGATGTGACATGCAAGGAATGAGCATAAAGTAGACAGTCTAAAGATGAAGAAAGTAATGATGAGACAGGCGAGCCAGGCAAACAGAAGATAAGCGGCAAAGTTAAAGTGACAGAAAGCCAGGGAGATGAGGGGGAAGGAGAACAGACGTGCACATGATTTTTTTTTTTTTCCTGCACATGCACACGTTCTGTCAAATTGACTTTTTTATCATCACCCCCCCCACCCTGAAATAGCAGCAAGTCAGTGGTATGTGCACTTAACAGTGACAAACAGGAGGAAGAGCGAAGCCGAGCTGAGGGGAGCTGATGTAAGTGTGCGAGCGCACTCACTGTCGGCACACAACAAAGCTGCAGTGCACTAAAGGAGCGAGGATCAGAGACTTTCAAAGGTAAGTGTGGCTGGGGAGAAGGACGAGAGTCTGCACTCGCCGTCTGCCAGCGCCATCAGAGCAGTGGAGGGAATGATGGACAGAAATGCAGGAATAATAATATATTGCACACAGAGGACATTAAATGAGGCAGGGATGGAAGATGGACTTGATGGGAGCATGGGGGAGAGGCACTGACACAGACATGCACGGATGAGAGAAATGTGACAGCAGAGAACATGAGGAGAAGACTCGGAGAGTAAGCTGTGAAAAATTTAAAGGTGGGAGCTGATGAAGATGGGATTAAAAGGAGGAGTTGAACAGTAAGAGCAGAGACGGAGGAGAAGAGGAAGAAGGAGCAACAGACAATGAACTAAAAAGCCCCCATGACAGACTAAAGGAGTGCAGAGGGTGTCTGACAAGCAAACATGTACTTCAAGACGTGACAGGCAGCTCAAAGTGTTTCACAGAGCAGGAGTCGAAGTCTCGCCTGACTTGTCTCAGGAGGATTATGGATGTCTGAATCCTCATAACCATCTTACTGTACTCTTACAAGCAGAGCTGCACTGACTGTAGTTTAGGACAATTCTGATACACGATTTTTCAAAAGTGTCCACTTTCCGGATTCTGATTTTAGCCAGTTTCTCTGAAAGAACCATATCACCATATGGTGTTTTTTTTCTCCATTATCTCTGATTGAATTTGCAAAAATAACTGTTGAGTAATAATATGCTGGTTTGTGTTTTTCTTTGAGGACTTAAGAACTTTTTCTATTCAATAACATATCACATGTACAGATATTAGACGTTAATGAGGAATCGGTAAACATTTTAACATTTTTGCATCAAACCATAATGTCAGGAAATGTCAGGTAAAATTTAAATCCCACCTTAAAACACCCTTCATTTTCCTAACATATCTGGACATTTAGTAGATTTTTTTAGCATAGCTTTCAAGTAATATCGATAAACTTTACACCGAGAAAGACTCCTGCAAAATGTGGTAATGCATTATCCGAGACTCGTCCACATTTTTGCCCACCTAAACCAACCTGGCTAAAATTACACATAGGCGTGTCGCATCAGCTGAGCACACGATTACAGCTTCTGAGCATAAAGAAGTGAAAAGTTCATACATAAAAAACTAATTCAAAGAACTCACAGCTGAAAGTGAAAAGTGGTTGAAGCTTTTTTCAGTCTGATGATAAGGATTGATATGAGGTTATTAGAACCATTTCACATAAATTATTTCAACCAAAGCAGGACACATTGGCCATTAAGAGGGTGTCAATGTTTTTACTCAAAAGACCTTTTTTAGAATAAGTAACAAAATATTTGTATTTAAGTGTTTAAATAATTTTTTCCAGAAACTAATAAAAAAAAAATACATTGCATTAATGTAGGTTCTTGACCTAAAATAATAAAAGTAAAAGTATATAAAAGTATGTTGCTTTTTGATGATTTTGTAGGCTGAAAATCAATGGAATTTTTTTATTTTTTTTTTTCATAGTAAAAAAAAGGAAAAATACAACACAGGGAGCATAAAAGTGATTGTCAGAAGATGTCAAACAGCTTGGATAAGCATGATTACCGGAGGGATGACAAAAAGTTCGCTGCCAATGAGGTCAAAAAGGCGAACGGTGCCTGTGCTGTCCGCATATGCCAACAGAGTGCAGTCGTAACTCCACGCCACCTTTCGCCACTGAGGGTTGGGATCCTTTGGCACTGTGGGAAAAATGGTAAGAAATGAATAATTAATCCCAAAGTGATCAAATTTCAAGAATTAAAAGCTTTCAAATCAAGTCAGATGAGACAGCATTCTAGATTATATCTTCTATAATGTATGGTGCTAATGATTACAGACGGGTGATAAATCAATGCTTCTAAAATTCCAAGACCAATTTATCTATAATAAACAACAAAAATAACAGCTCAGCGATTGTGTTTTAAAAGGGGAAACACTTGTATGCTTTCAAGATTAAAGCAAGGAGAGAGAAAGTGAACAAGCTTGGGGATAGGAAAATTAAAAAAAAGGTGGGAGGAGAACAGGCATCATAAATTCAGCTTTTACTGAAGTATAGGCTACTGTTTTAGGAATGTGCTGGCTCAGCAGAGCTGCGAGGGTAACCATATCGCAATGATGAAGCACATCCGTGCCTGCTGGCATGTGCTCAAGGCTCCGCTGTCATCCTTCCTTTTGACAGAGGAACCAGGTGGGGCTGGCAGGCCCCAGGCACAGGACCTGTTTTGAATGCTTAATTGGGGGGGCGAGAGGGGAGGCGGGTTAAATAAAGTGAGACCTGCATAAACCAAGCTGGTCTTCTTTTATTGTGGCAACAGCGACGTGTCCAATCCGCGTCGTTCCGAAAAGGCAAGTTATGTTTCTCTGTGGTTGATATCCCATAACGGAGCTCCCGGCATCTATTGGACTGAAATTCTTGGCCGTGAAATGCTGCTGCAACCCCTGGTGGGCAATAGCGCTAACGAACGGGGGCGATGGATATTGTATGACTGGAATTTTAAATGAAGAACAAAAGAGAAGAAGTGGGAGGCGAGGCAGATAAAGAGAGGACAGGAGAAGCCGGGGATGAGACAATGAATGAGACACAAAGATTAAAAACACAACGACTGCTCACATTTTAGGGCCATCGGATGAGGAGCACATTAGGAGGCAGAAACTTATCAGACTGCAGATAGTGAGATTACAGGCAGGCTATAAAGCTCTGTCCTCCTCTTGTTCTTTTGCATCTTTATGTTTAAATCTCTTCTTTATTACATCATCCCTCACAAACTTGCCATCTTATCTACCGTACCATTATGAACTGTGGACAGCAACACAGTGGGCTCCATTTCCCTATGCATGTTTTTTTGAGAGAGCAAGAAAATTAGATGCTACTGTGTCTTCAATTTGCCCCCCTGCCCCCCACCCCGACCCCTCCAAGCGAAAGTGGAGGCAGAAGAATTACACCCAATGACCCAATAGTAGCCTTCTATCTGAAGCCTTGCAGATGCATTTATCAGAGCTCAACACTTATGAATTATGCACAGAGGTTTTGAGACAACTCTACTGTAACAGAGGCAGACGGGAGAGGGGGGAAGCGTAGGGGTGTGTGGGGGGGGGGGGGATACATAGGTGTGGATGCAATGAGCGGACACGAGAACATATGCGCGCTCACACACACGTTCATGCTCATCCATTAAGAGAAAACGCCATTAAAAGCAGGATCACAGTGAAATCCATTAGAACAAATCTCCGTGAAGTGAAATGAAGTATGAAAAAAAATGGAAAAGAGAGATGAAATGGAGAGGAAAGGAAAAAAGAAAAAAAAAAGAGGGAGGGAGGGAAGGGTTTACACGCGCCCAGGGGCTACTGTTATCCACACTATGAACCATTAGGAACAACGGATCACAATGACGGCTCGCCAGAGCAGAACGGAGGACCGAGGGGAAGGGAGGGATGACAAAAATAAAGCTAAAGAAAATGACAGAATAAGAAAAGAAGTGGAGGTGATGCTGGACCCACACAGCAGGTTTCACTCTGCATCTTTTACCTCTACCTGCTTTGCATAGGTGCTGTGAAAGAGTATTTAATAGAGGTTTTATGCAACACTTAAATGTTTCAGCTCCAACTAATTTTAATATGAGGCAAAGGTAACCTAAATAAATTATTTATTAAGGGGGGAGGAGAGGGAACCTGCACGGACAAATTGACTAATCAGCTTCTTTATCATCTTTGATTGTGTGGGTATATATACTTAGACATATGTAAACCCAGATAAAATTAATTAACCTGTTTATTTTTATTTTTGATTAGATTTATTGATGAGGGTCCATCTGAAAATATTGCAAGAGTTTATGGGGCAGAAGTTCATAAGTTTTTTACTTCTTCTTACTCCTTTTCGAGCACGTTAAGATTACTGTGGTACAAAAACAATGTGTATTTTGCCTTCCTCTTACTTGTACGTGATTTTATACTACTGTTATGTTCAAAATAAGTAAAATAAATAACTTTGTTACAAGTTTATAAATGTATTCTCTGTGGACTTTTATGTAATAGAGCCTAAGAGCTGCTGTCATAAGGTTTCTTGTCTTGGCACATATGTGGTTTTGTTCTTATACAGGTCCAAAAAAGAAACCTATCCACACAATAGAGAATTGTGTGAAATGTCTACTTGTAACATACACAAAACATATGAATCATTTATGAGGCTCTTCCAACAGATAATGCATATGGATTGGAAAGACAGACTGAAGAACTCTGAACATTAACACAAGTATAGGTTCATTACTTTTCACAGTGATGTCATCATTTTACTTTTTGGAGTACTTCACGATCTGTTACCATATGAGGATGTGAGCTCAATGGTTGATACACTGTCTGTCAGCTGCCCCGAGTGGCAAAATAATTATTAGCTGAATTATTCAGAAAATAAGGCCAGGTCGCATCCCATGTCAAACACTCCAAGCTCTTGGCACGCTGGGATGAGGGGATTTTCAACACTGACAACTGCATAATGCAGCAGAAGATGAATTAACATTATAAAGTTATTGGTGCAACATCTGAGTTGCATTTATGTTAATTTAATAGAAAGTGGAGTTATTCCATATACTTGGCATCTTTAGGTTCCAAAAATTCATGCCTAGAGCGACGCAACATATTAAATCAATGCCCACTTAGGATTCAGGGGCAAAGACACTGAAGTTCATGCAGAGTGCTATGAGCATGGGGATGACAGAAAAAGGAGAGAGAGGAAAAGGTGGATTATATTGTAATGCTCAACAAAATCAAATATGTTATCCTAGTATGTTGTTGCATCTTTTAACGTGTCCAAATGTGGCAGCATTTTGTTTCACATGCAAGGCTGGGATGCAATAGTGTGACATGAGCAGTTACTTTATTCTGTACAGATTTATATTTCATTAAAGAAAAACAAAAGAACAATATATTTACTAACAAAACCCAGGTGGTGGGACTGCTTAGACACTCGAAAACAATTTGCCTTCATAACGATAGATATGCTAAATCAATTACAATTATGGAAGAAATCAAGTTGGGTGCACTCAAAGTTGTTTTGTCCACCAGGGAATAAGATGTACTTCAATGCTCTAAAGTATCTGCGGCAGAAACTCTGACTGTAATCCTTGCACTCTAAAAGAGAAAATATGACCCAGTTTTGTATAATATTCAAATCCAGCAGTATTCCAGACAAGTAGCGCTGGGCGATGTTTATATCTATGAAACATTAGACGCAATACAGCAGAAATGTTTTAGATCCCCCTGCTACTCGATTCGTATTAATCTCGCTATGTTGTTAATGGATAGCAATTTAAATAGTAGAAGTGATTATCTTGGCTGTTGTTCATCAGTCTAGTCCAGTCACTCACTTTGTTTTGATAGTTATTTTTCTTAAAGCAGACTCAAATCAGACAAGAATGGACAAATAGGCAATTCTTAACTCCTAATATCAATATTCACACACTAAGTTGGCTCAATGTTAGGAAAGCTTTCGAAGTGGCCTTGATCAACATTTCTCTTTGGGATGTTTTTTTTTTTTTTTTTTTTTTTTAAATACAGCAATTATTAAGAAGAAATTCAACATAAAACAATTTATGATTTGGGTAGTTTAACAAAGAATCTACATTTTTGTTATTTCCTTTCTGAGTAAAAATAAATTATGATTACTTTTTTCATCAGAACTAATAGCAAATCATTTGCACTAAATTATTGTTTTAATTATTAATCTGAAACTTAGTAATATATTCTGAAAATCTCCTGTATTTTTTTCTTTATTTTGTACCAAGATCCTGGGCTGGAAAAGTGAGGGTGATTTACTGCTATTAGGCAGTAGTGCTGTAATTCATGCAAGTAATATGCATTCAAGAGCTTGCTGAGGTCAACAAAAGGCTAATAACTTAAATGCTCCTAATCTGATTGGATCTGGGTCACTGCTGCTTGCTGATATGCAATTCCTTGGTGTCATTTCTGTGGCAATTTATTCACAAGCACTGAATTTAAAGCTACAGCAACACAAAGTAGAAACATATGAACCGTACAGACCTCAGTTCTTTGCAAACCGAAGAGGTGTTTACTGTGTTATGAGGATTTAGTGTTCAATTAACATAAACTAAGACCACAAAACAAGCAGAACTTACCCTGGCATTTTCCAATGACAGAGCCAAAGTCATCTCTCGCAGATCTGAGGAGAAAATGCATACGTAAGCAAAAACTGTGAAGAAGGTGAGTTCACTCTGAATAACACGGGCATGCAAAGACTTTACCAGGGTCGGGAAGCCAATGACCCCAAATTAGCCCAGTGGATTACAGATGTGAAACAAAAAATAAAAACAGATTGCTGATCCACAACATCAGGTTCATTGTTTATTTTACAAATATGACAAATATGTTACTTAAAAATAAAGACACTACTGCATCTCTGTTAGCCAAACTGTGACTCTGTGTTTTCCATTTATACATCCTGCACAGGTGACTTACAGAACTCATTATCAGGTGAAGCTCCTTAAGTATGGGGGAAAAAATGAACCACCTTTGACATTCAGGAAAACAGTTTAAAATATATGCAGGTTTTGCAAGTGTGACTTTTCAAACTGTTTTTTCTTTTTTTTTTTTCAGGCAAACCAGCTTAGTTTAATCATTACATTACAACCGTACAGTATGGTTTTGATATTCTTAGTGTAAAATTAAAAACTGGATATACCTGGAAATAACCACCACAAATATTCTCAGGAGTATATCCACTGATTGCTTCTTCTACCATTTAGACGTACCAGTTTGAGGAAGCGTTGCTTAATTGTTTCAAAAGAACTGAACAGCAGCAGTTAAAGGTGTGCTAAATTAACTCGAATTCTCTCCACCGAGTCATTACATCGCTACTGACTGTACATGCTTCAACAAAACGGTTCTTCTTTCTCAGGTGCAAGTTGAACCTGGAAGTCTTTCTAAGAAAAATGTGATAAATCACCTCGTTAATTAAAAAGGCTCTATCGCTCTCGCACAGGGCTTTAAAAGAGGAGATAGAGTTTTGTAATTACCTAATTTCCACACACTGATCTTGAACAACCGCCAATAGTTTGCCATTACTGTGGAGTAAAACAGAAGAGCGGTCAGGAATGAAGGAGCAAAAGAAATGAGAGAGAGCAGAAGGACAGTGAAGTTAATGGAAAGGGGTAAACACTTGTCATTTTATTGCTACACATGAAATTGCAAGCGGGAAAAAAAAAAACAGACACGTTTTGTGTGTTTTTCTGGAAAGAACAATGTGAAGATGGGAATAAAAAGCCAGGTTGAGTGACTTAAAATGAATAAACATCCAGATCAGGTCATATCCAGAAACATTGCTTTGTGGTTTGGTTCAGTTAACAATTACCATTTGAATACAGGTCTTTTTATTGTTATTTGTGATGAAGACAAATTATTAGCTGACCACAGATGAGTTACATATTGAGGACCAAAGAAAAAAAAAAAAAAAAAGAAAGCATGCAAGACAGTGACTGTATGTTCCTGTTGTACCTTGAAAGAACCAGCTGCCAGTTGATTTGCTTGTTTGCCAGTCGAACGAGACCAAGAGGCAGAGATGAGCTGGAGGGGCTGAGAAAGGGGGGAAAAAAATCAATTTCAAATTGATCATTTAAAAAAAAATTATAATTTTATTTCAATACTTGGATTTTTTTGATACTCCCCAAAAAAGGTTTAAACACAAAAACAATTAGTCTTTATTAGTTTATCTTTGTTCGTTTATTAGAAATTATCATGGTATGATAAGGAAAAATGTCGCGCTTTCACTTCATCTTATTATGTTATATAACATATTATATTTATTTAATGGTCTGGTTCTCTTTAGTTTTTACACAATAATTATTTTATGGAGACTAGAAATATTTCCTGACAGCCAGCGCTATCTTCTTTCATGCTATCTTCTTTGAACTGCACATCTGCAGTCAGCTGGCAACAGGTGGGGGATGGGCAGTGTTCCATTATTGTAAGCTTCATTCTAGTCACTCTAACACCTTCTCTGGTGTCTAATTAGAAGGACATTAACAAGTAAAACTAGCATCCCCAGCTTAAACCACAAGTTTACCAAATTAAAAATATCTTCTTTTTTCACTTTCTGAAGTTGAGTCATGCCAAAACCGTTCTTGTTTAATCAATTAGAACTACCAAACCTATTTCTATTTGCTAAATATTAAAAAATGAGTATAAATTCTCAGTTTACCTTGATACTAATAACCAGAATGTGCTCTTTGTCCAAATGTGTAAAAAAAAAAAAAATTAAATTACCAAAATCCAACAAAATTTATTTTAACTATTCAACCTAGTTACCAAGAAAATGTGCTATTTTTGAAAATAAAATATTTTCCTTTCTCCAAGTGACTGAATTTGATTGGCTTAAGCAACCCATATGTTTTAATGCTCTTTGAAGTAAATCATTAAATTGGTTTATTTCAAAGTGGTAGCCAAGTCTGAAGATATGGCGACTCCACCACTGAAGACACACATGCTGCCAGCAAATTATTACAGTCCCACAATCCCAATTCTCTCCTCCTGGTTGTATTTTTCTTTCAACGAATGAAGGTTATTAACTCAGCTGTCAAAGATGCTAATTTACGTAGTGGATGTAGCAATATCAGCCCTCATAAAGGCAAACGACTGTAAAGGCTTAACTGAACTGAGTGTAGAAGTAATTATTTTCTTCCTGCTCAGTAGCAAAAGGAAATGTCATATAAAAAGTACTGAATACAATTCATTAAAAACGTGGAAATTAAATCTAAAATTAAATACTTTAGCATTGTCACTCTGGCAACAATCCAATTATAAAAATGATTTATTTTTTTAATACAACTGCTTTTTATTTCTGGGTCTCACATTTCATGACAACCTTTTAGGCTGCTGATCATCTCTCACCTTGTGCACAGAAAATAAGTAAGGTAGAAAGTTTATACATTATAAAAACGCTGGACCTTTCACATAAAATAAAAAAAGACTTATGTAGCTTGAAGAGGTGTTAAATATTTAATACAGTTATTGATGGTGTTAGCTAGCCCCCTGCTGGGAGGATAAGAAGGCCTCGAGGCTAAAGCATTACAAAGCTCACTGCTTCACACACTGACGGCTGCTTCAATGTATTCCAGCAGGCAGTGTGCAGGACCAAAGGAGTGGCTTTGGTGAGCATTTCCTGATTTCCACTGATAATAATGGCGGAAGTACAAATATGAATGTCTCAAATAGACTGGATATTTATATTTAATAAAATATACATAAATTTAAGCCTCCAAGGAGCTAGCTCAAAGTTTAATGTATACTGACTGCTTTGAGTCTGAAAGAGGGAATGCTTTACAAGACAAAGACGTATCCAGATATTAAATATTCATTCTTCTAAAATGCTACATTTCTAATGTTGCCACAGTAGATTAAAGGATTTCTCAAACATGCATGAAAAAAATCAGAGCAACACTCAGAAAAGTCAATTTTATATAATAATGCCCCTTTAATGAGATGGATAACCACACTTATCTATTCAAGCTTTTTCCAATTTATTTTTTTTTTTCATTTTTATGGTGTTGATTGACAAAAGCTTATGTTTTGTCGACATAAGCTTTTATGTCAACGAAAGCTTTAACATTCCTGTTAAAGCTTTGAATAAACATATTAATTCAATAATAATTTTTTTTTTTTTTTTTACTGGAGGACCAGCAAATATGCAGTTAAAATAACAACAGTGTTTCATTGTTTCAATGACAAACTTACCTATACCACATATAGTGAAGGAGCAATCGGAACGGTCCTGAGGAAGATTTATGAAAGTTAGTGAGCTAAAGTGGACATTTCAGTAAATACACCCAGCCCTAGTAAATGAATTAGTTTGTCATATTTTTACTTCAACTTCAAACAGCCCTGCAGAAACCTAATTTAGCAGTTTTTTTTTTTATTTCCTTTGGCATTACATGCAATGTCTGCATTGTATGCAATGTTGAGATTGTACGTATAGTGGTATGAAACCAGCATTTGATAACGTACTTCAGTATATTAAGCTTTTTCCAATTTTATTTTGATAGTTTTGTACATTTCTGTTAAAGCTTTGAATATATATATATTAATTCAACAATAAAAAGCCATTTGGTGGATGAATGTCTTTTTTAACAAACATACTAAAATGTAAGCCTGAAGTATATAATACCGAATACTGATGTATGTTGTATCATGGGATTGACTGTATTCTACCTTGATTTCAGAATAGCTCTTTTTAAAGTTAATCTCAATATTATAAAATAAACGACAATAAATGCATTTAAATGATGATGATGATGATGATGATGCATTTAAACTCCATACAAAACAAGTCAGTAAAGCACACATGGGTTGAAGATATGAAAAAAAAAGAAGAGCAACCAACAAAGGCATTTCACAGCTGAAGTATATAGCAGCCAGAAAAATCTCACATTAATCATTCAGCATTTTACTCTAGCACATGAAAAAGCTTTCCTCAAGACAAAGGATTTTAAACTACAGTTCAATGCCCTGCAATGTTCAGATGTATCAACCCTGATACAAATTTCCAGTTGGTGGATATATACTATTCATTATCTGGATCTATTCTTCTATCCAAAGCATAAGAGCAATATTACTTTTATTTGTTTTGTTTTGTCTTTTTGCAACCAATGTCATTATTTCAACATTCAAGAAAGATGTTCTAATATTGTGCAACCCTATGCCTTTTATTGGACTTTGATATGAATCCTTGAGAATGCATAAGTTGTTGTTGTGCTTCAGGTAGGACACCTAAGTCATCTATTAAAAACTGGAGTCTTTGCTCACAGGGAGGTGGAAATATACAAACAAACAATACACAAATAACCTTTAACAGGTTCACCGCTTTAATAGAAAGCCGTGGACCTTATTTTTGTCGACGTTAAACATACTTAAACATAAAGCGAAACTCACCTGTTACAGCTTTTGCAATTACAGACGTGCTGTACTCCTTGATGCCTCGTAACTGTAAATGATAGGAGAAATAAACAGTTATTTATCTTTGTGGGACTAAAGCTACACAGGACAATTGCTGTTATAAAGATGTAAATAAAAACAAAAGTAGGCACATAACATACAAGAATTTTTGTTATAAGTTTAATGTTAAAATGTGTATACATATTTTATTATTTAACTGAACTGAATTGAACAGAATTGAACTGAACAGATTCTTTTGAACTTTGCTAACAGTGAGCTTAAAAGTCTGTAAGAAAAGTGCAATTTCTTTGCATATATAATAACTTTACTACATTCATTGAGCAGGAATTATACACATATAAACCTAATTAATATTAAAACTGCATAACTGGAGTAGGACTTGTCCAGTGTTTCTACTACGTGGCTTTGCGCTGCTGGCAGGGTCCAGATCACTTTATCGTGCTTTATTAACAATTATTCTTTAAAAAAAGACCATGGCGAACCTAACAACACTAGCTAAATGTCTGAGGTGACAAACCTGTGTGTCAGTCTCCGGTGGCCATTCCGTAATGACTAATAAATCGTATAAAATGTTTTCCTCTTCGCCTTCCATTAAGTTGTCTTCAGCCATGATTGCCACAGCTGTCAGAAATGTCTCCTACGGCAAGCACAGTGAGACAAAATACAGTGAGACCACACAATTTTACAGTATTGGTCCTCCCTAAAAATGTTGTGTTTTTTTGTGCCTGCTTTCACCTTGCACAATATAATTTTATATTTATATAAGAACACAAATTTTTTGCTAACGCAGTTTTTAAACCATACTGCTGTTAATGCGGAACTATTGTGATTGTTCTGTTTTGACGTTCTCTTAAACTAGTTGCACCGAGCCGGTCATTATGAACACGTAACATCCGTTCGGGTAGCACTCGTTGCAGCAAAAATGGCAGCCTTTTCTGGTGAGTTTTTCTTGTTAATTTAATTAACCTCTACTTGTTCAGTAGCTATTTTAGCAGCTAGTTATTACTAAGAACCAGACCTTCGCTCTCAAACATTAAATGTGTGTTTTACAAACGCAGAAATGGGTGTTATGCCTGAAATCGCGCAGGCTGTGGAGGAGATGGATTGGCTGTGAGTTATATTACACTGTTTGCCAAATCATCCATAGCAGTAATTCCTTGCTCTTTTGTTCCTCCCTCATTTTATCTGAAAAGCTTATGCTGATTATTTCATTGTCTTAATTATAGACTGCCAACAGATATCCAAGCAGAGTCCATTCCCTTGATTCTTGGTGGAGGAGATGTTCTAATGGTAAGCTTCCCCCTGTGCACAGTGGCTTGAAAAAGTATTTACACCGCTCGAACTGTTGCTTAACTATTGAAATAATTTGTGATAGTTCATGTTTTTGGTTTGATCTAGGCGAACTTTGACTGAGCCACTCCAAGATATGACTATGATTAAACCACAACATAGTAACTAGAACTGGTTGTAATTTTTTTTTAGGGTTGTAATTCTACAATTTGAACCTCAAGAAGGTTATTTGTGTAAGCCTGTCTCTATAAAACTTAAGCTTGTATGTTAAAAATTATTGAAAATTTAGTTTGGCATGAATATTTTTGGAAGGCACTGTAAATATATCACTTTCAAAAAGCCGGCACAAAGTACAAGTTACAGACTCTGAAATTTCTTATTCATTCTTATTACAGGCAGCAGAAACTGGTAGTGGGAAGACAGGAGTAAGTAGAGCCACGCTTCATTTGAAGTCCAGTTTTAAACATTTGCTCTTCATCAAACATATACATCAGGTTGAGCTTTGCAGAACAAGTTCAGTGTGCTATTAGTCTTTATTCCCCTTTGATCACCAGGCCTTTAGTATCCCGGTCATCCAGATTGTCTACGAAACCCTGAAGGATCAGCAGGAGGGCAAGAAGGGCAGAGCTGCTGTCAAAACTGGGGGAGCAAGTGAGATTCATTTATTTATCAGATAAAATTATTCAATCCAAAGCTTAACTAAAGTCATTTTGCATTTGTTTTTCCTGCTCATAATCTTTGCTTCATCCTAGTTTTCAACACCTGGCAGATGAATCCATATGATCGTAGCCCAGCCTTCGGTAAGAGAAGTTTAAGAGAACTCATCTGCATTAAAAGACAGCCCAACTGATTTTTAAGACAAACACTTCAAACAGCTGCAGCTTTGTAATTTGCAACACGTCTCTCTTTGCTGGTCTGCTTAGCAATCGGCCCCGACGGACTCTGCTGCCAGAGCAGGGAGTTCAAAGAGTGGCACGGCTGCCGCTCCACTAAAGGTGTCACAAAAGGTCAGTGAGCATGATTTTTAATTATTTACCAAACTACTGTGAATAAGAGAATCCTACATTCAAAGTACTTATTCGATTGGATTATAGGGAAGTACTACTATGAGGTAACCTGCCATGACCAGGGTCTCTGCCGGGTGGGTTGGTCTACCAGTCAAGCTGCTCTGGATTTGGGTATGCGTTGAAAAATCTCCAGCCTACAAGAAAACCAAAAAAAAAAAAAAAAAAATCTTGTCAGCTGTGCAGTAACTGAATTGTAAATTGTTGCGTTTCTCAGGAACTGACAAGTACGGCTTTGGTTTTGGTGGGACCGGAAAGAAATCCAACAACAAGCAATTTGACAGCTACGGGGAGGTGGAAATGACTCCTCTGTTGTTATGAAACATAATCAGATTGTGAATATTTCTTTTTTGGTTTGTTTGCTTGTTTTACATGTCATCTCTTTTCCCTCTTTGCAGGAGTTTACCATGCATGACACTATCGGGTGCTACCTGGATTTAGACAAGGGGCAGATCTCCTTCTCTAAAAATGGTGCATCATAATTATTCATTTTTGGATCATAAAAGATGTAGGCAACACGTTGAGCTGTTGATGGTTAGTAACATTTTGCTGCTTCTTTTTCCTAGGAAACGACCTGGGTTCAGCTTTTGACGTCTCTCAAAATTTAAGTAGCCAGGGCTTTTTCGCTTCATGCGTCCTGAAGGTACCTCCACGCTCAGTAGATAGAAATACTTAATAGTAGAAATCAAAAACGAAGTGCCGTGTATCCGTGGTGCCATACAAGCCTACATGTTTCTGTCTTGCTAGAATGCTGAGCTGAAGTTCAACTTTGGAGGAGAAGACTTCAAACATCCCCCTAAAAGTGGGTTTGTCGCTCTGGATCAGGCACCGGAGAGTCACACCATTAAATCTTCCCAAACAGGTAAAGGAACAGCATTCCAAGTTTTGAAATGGAAATCATATTCATTTCACCAATTTTCAAAAGTTCCACTGTTTATTCATTTTTGATCATTTTTTTTTTTAATCTGCAGGCAGTGCCAAAGTGACTCAAGTGAAGGCTTCATCAAACGCACCCAAAGCCCTGATCATTGAGCCATCCAAAGAGCTGGCAGAGCAAACCTTCAACAATGTCAAGCAGTTTAAGAAAAATGTGGAAAATCCCAAGCTAAGGTCTGGCAAACAATGATGGAAACTGCATGCCTGTGTTTGTAATTTCAAATTATTGCCAGCAGGTGGAGCCAGAGTGTTGGTGTTAATCTTCTCCAATCAGCATTTGCCAAGTTTCCTCATCTGTGATTACAGGGAGCTTCTTGTGATCGGGGGTGTTGCAGCTAAAGAGCAGCTAGCAGTTCTGGAACAGGGGGTATGTAGTATCTATAGGCTTAATTGGTTTAAATGTGAAATGCACAAACTAAAACACATAAGTTTTCATTCTTTTCTTGTTTCTTTTTCTCTGTTGTTTTTTTTTTTGTTTGTTTTTGTTTTTTTGTAACTTTCTGTGTGTTTGATTCTGTTATCAGGTAGACATAGTGGTGGGAACACCCGGAAGACTGGATGACCTTGTTTCCACCGGAAAACTCAGTCTGTCCCAAGTCCGTTTCCTGGTTCTGGATGAGTGTGTATGTGCAACACATCTGCAAAATTTCAATCCACTTTAAAAACATCAAGTTCTCACTTCTTCTGAAAGACATTTTCAATTTCTTTAGTTTTTTTTTTCTCTTTTTTTTTTATTATAATGACACGGTTCATTACATTTTAACATGTATCGGGGTTCACTTTGTCTTCAGGATGGTCTCCTAACAGCCGGATACACAGACTTCATCAGCAGAATCCATAAACAAATCCCTCAGGTCACCTCTGATGGCAAGAGGCTGCAGGTATCATTAAAGATGATGATAAGGATTCTAATCATAATGCAATCTAAGTAGAGATGCATGACGTTATGCAAATGATGCAATTTGTGATGCGATTGGTGAATATTTCCATGATGATATTAGTTGGGATAAACCCACATTTTTCTCACTTATCTTTAGCTCTAAGAGTCGGTGAAGAAAATACTGAAATTACAAGACTTGCAGGATGCTTAGAGATTGCTTTAATATTTTCAGTTTAGGTGTTTTCCATCAGATTTAAAGCAAGTTTGAACTCTACTGGGGAAAAGAAAAAAAAAAAAAAGGTTTCTGCTGAATCTTAAAAACCAGTGCCACTTGCTCTTCCCAGGTCATCGTGTGCTCCGCCACACTGCATTCCTTCGACGTGAAGAAGCTCTCCGAACGCATCATGCATTTTCCCACTTGGGTGGACCTAAAAGGCGAGGACTCTGTCCCGGAAACCGTCCACCACGTGGTGGTGCCGGTCAACCCGAAGGCCGACCGGCAGTGGGAGCGCCTCGGCAAGAACCACGTCCGGGTGAGACACAAAAGAGATTACATGACACAGTGGTACAGGCTGACGAGGAAAGCTTTTGTATTTATTCCGATCTGCTTTCCTTCGGTTAGACCGATGAAGTCCACGCCAAAGATAACACCCGACCAGGAGCCAATACGCCAGGTAAAGTCTATGCCAGGTTTTACCGTATTCTTAATTGGAAAACATCAATTTTTTTTTCCTTCCAGTGAACATTACAGATATTTCTGTTTACCTTCTTGGTTAGAAATGTGGTCTGAAGCTATCAAGAAGCTGAAGGGCGAGTACACGGTCAGGGCCATCAAAGAGCACAAAATGGACCAGGCTATAATCTTCTGTCGCACCAAGATCGACTGCGACAACATGGAGCAATACTTCATTCAGCAAGGAGGAGGTGGGCAGATGTTTTAAAATTCAGCACCGATTTGTAAATATCATTATTGAATCATACATTTGGAATGCCTTTTTCTCCAGGTCCAGACAGCAAAGGTCACCAGTTCTCCTGCGTTTGCCTTCATGGTGATCGAAAGCCGAACGAGAGGAAGAATAACTTGGATCGCTTCAAGGTGAGAACCAAAGACGAACACGACTTTCTGATGCGGTTCTGCCAGTCAGTAGACATTTTAAGGTCCTCTCATCTTCATAGAGAAAAGATGTGAAGCTGCTGATCTGCACAGACGTGGCCGCCAGAGGAATCGACGTCAGCGGCGTTCCTTATGGTACCCATTTTGTCGTTGCATCCGCTTTGTTCACATCGGTGCTTCTGCCCACCTGTTCTCACGACGTCCTGTTTCTCCCTTCACAAATTCAACAACAGTGATTAATGTCACCCTGCCTGACGAGAAGCAGAACTATGTCCATCGTATCGGCAGAGTTGGTAGAGCAGAGAGGTAAGCGCAGGACAGAGCAGACTTCTGAAGACAATTGATTCTTGAACTATATTGAGGGTTTCAGGGTAAAGGAGGATGAATACATATGAACATCCATTTGGTTCATGTGTTAAAAATGATTCCGCTTTATTTTGCACTCTACTTTTTGTTGGTTTGATGCAAAATATTCCAGTAAAATACATATTTGATTCAGAGAATGTATAATATTTTCTTTAACTTGCAGAATGGGACTTGCCATCTCCCTAGTTGCTATGGAAAAAGAAAAGGTAATCTAGGCGGTAGGAATCCCAATGTTCAGTTTGAGCTCCTCTGTTTTAATGCACGCGGCTGCATCTTTCATCCCCGTAGGTGTGGTACCACGTTTGTCAGAACCGAGGGAGAGGCTGCTACAACACCCGACTGAAGGAGGACGGCGGGTGCACCATATGGTACAACGAGAAAGAGGTGAGCAAATCGAATCAGTCCGACGCAACAAAGTAAAAGTGGTGTATGAAAAGGCTCGCCTTGTTCGATGAAGGAGTTTTTAAGGTGACGTTTACAATCATGCGTTTGTCACTCTGGCAGGTGCTTCTAGCACGGGTCTCATTTGCTCTGCATCTCTCTCCTCTTTCCTGTTATCCCAGCTTCTGTCTGAAATCGAGGAGCATCTGAAATGCACCATCACTCAGTGTGACACGGATATTAAAGTGCCTGTAGATGAGTTTGACGGAAAAGTGACTTATGGACAGCGCAGAGCTCTTGGAGGTATCTGTCACCATTTGCATCTTTATAGAAGTGATAAATATGTACCGGCTCACCAACAAGTCCATTATCTTTCCCCAGGCGGAAACTATACGGGTCACGTGGACGTTCTGGCCCCGACAGTCCAGGAGTTGGCCGTCCTTGAGAGAGAAGCTCAAACATCTTTTCTTCATTTAGGATACATGCCAAACCAGCTGTTCAGGGCCTTCTAAACAAATGGCATGATAACG
Source organism: Poecilia latipinna (assembly GCF_001443285.1). Lineage (NCBI taxonomy): Eukaryota > Metazoa > Chordata > Actinopteri > Cyprinodontiformes > Poeciliidae > Poecilia > Poecilia latipinna. Next base: position 110,333 of record NW_015114808.1, read on the forward strand.
CTTCAGGCGCCTACCATTAATTGAAACACTCGCTTCCTGAAACGTCTGAATATGAAGATTTGTGCTGCTTAATGGGCTACAGTTAAAAAAAAAACAAAAAGGTTGAATTTTTATTTTATTTTCCAATTCAAAAGTTTAGTTTTTGAGTCTAGTTTGAAGGATTTTGTTTTAAAATACGCTAAAGTTTGTGGTTCAAGTGAAAGAACAGCTGAAAAAGATTGCTGTTGGTCAGGAATACTAAAGTTAATCCTGATCACTTCGATTTTCTTTTTTTTTTTTTTTCTGAAATAAATTGTTGTTGGCTGTTGAGCCTGGTTTTTCTTTCCAGTTATGTTAAATGAAACTGTTTAAATAGCGCTGAATTGATCTGTTTAAGTTTATTATTAAATCATCAATAAACTTTGATTAACACTATGTATTAAATAAATATTGTTTTTTTTAAAACCCCACAGATATACTAATTTCACTTTTGTTGCAGGTTTTGCAACCCTCTGTATAATGTCAGTGATGAAGTTTTTTTTTTGTTTTTTTAATGCACCTATATACAGTCATGTTTTTCTATAATAGCAGTCAGGATATGCTCAGTAGAGTTTCCCATGTCAGTGTTGAAAGTTTGTGCGCTATTCCACATAATAGCATTTCGAGCAGTTGAAAATTAACTGTCAATATTAAGTGAGAATCTAATTACAGATTAAAAATCACTTGAGCTGTAATCGCGTGACTTTATTTTTTTCAGAACATGTATTCATTTTTAGTCCTAAAAGCAAATTATACCATACCATACCATACCAACTTTATTTATAAAGCGCTTTAAAACAACCATAGTTGATACAAAGTGCTGTACAATTTAAAAACACAACATAATAAAAAAGTAATTTAAAAACAGTTTAAAAACATAAAATTTAAAACTAGATCCCACGGGTGTGGAAAGCCAAGTAAAATAGATGGGTTTTAAGACGAGCAAATTATGTATTGAAAAAAGAGGTTCATGTATTGCAAAATGCATTAACAGTATTATTTTTGTTTCATTTATTTATTCATTCATTCTTTTAAGTTATTTTCCACAGATATCAGTCCGACAACTCAGAAATTTTTTTATGGGAAATAAGCTACAATACCAAGCTTGGGCTGTAAGTGGCGCTCTTGGCCGACAGAAACTTGGATTCCTTCTTTCATGAGGGCTTTACAGTTAACCTCATAATTGCATTTAATTACAGATTTCTGTTCACGTAAGAGGAATTTAAGCAGTTATTACCAATAGAGCTGAATGGATCTGTTTTTTACTGTATTTTTTTGAGCTTTCAAAAAAATAGCATAAGTCCGGCTTGTCTGAAATTACACATTTTAAAACTGCAGACAATGACACCAAAACGCTGCTCCTGAGGTAAAACAATTTTTTTGTAAATCCAAGTATGTTGCCTAAAACGAGGACGTGTGAAGTAGTCTAGAGTGTACAGTTGAGATAGTACATTGCTATTTAAAGTTTAATACATTACATAGCATTTTTTTAAATATTCAAAATGTATTAAACAAGTAGTTAACATTTATTAACATTAATAATTATGTTAACACTAATAATGTTAAACATAATTATAAAAGATCATTCATTTTTAAAGTGGGTTAGAGTAGTTTTTCTTATTTTCTTTTTTTGTAGACTTTTGTTCATCATTGTTTTTAGTTGACACTTTGAATGTTTTGATAATTACTCCCTCTGGTTTGGGAAGCTGTGCAGCTGGAAGGGTTTTTGCTCTTATACTTTTTGAGGAACAGCTGATTAGCATCTCAAAAGTTTAAAACCACCTGAACTGTGACCCCAAATCCTACTGGCGTTGAAAAGGAAGCCACATGGATGCAGAGCACAACCAAAAAGCAGGGAGAAGGAGAAAATCCAAAACCATCTCAAAAGCACATGTGGTGAATCATTGCATGTGAACAACAACTAATTGTGTCATCCGGGACATGTTACTTATGGAGAGCCATTTGCGCCAAAATTAAATAAATAAATAAATGGGTTAAATAAATAAAAAATGAGTAAAATAAATCAAAAAACAGCTCCTTATTTTTATCCGAGGGAT